>NC_080189.1:55624975-55928005 GCF_030028045.1 Hippopotamus amphibius kiboko | reverse complement strand
TTTCAATAAATTCAGAGATTGTCTTTGTATCCAGTGACCTCTTAGGGAGAATTTAAAATCAAAACTCAAAAGATGAGGTACAATTTGTCTATACAAAAGACCCAATTATAATTCTCAGCTTCGTCTTTTATGGTTACTTTTCAAAATTCAGCTTAGGTGGCAAGAAGTGAAAAATATTCCTCTTTTCTGAATAATATCCTCAAATGAAGTGGGGATCTTGGTGCTTCTTTTCCAGCCCTTACGATGGATGCCTTCTTTGGTGACTGATTCTTTAATGGGCTTCACAGGCAGGTCCGGAGGCACAGAGGCTGCCCATGTCTCTAAAATTTAATAAGTGATCAATTCAGATGCAGATTGAGCTGTGTTGTTAGGACAGGTTAGAGAAACCAGTGAGTATGCTCTATGAACAACAAAAAATGAAACTGAGATACTTTTACAAACACATTCACACCTACTCAGAGAACTGACAGATTGAAAGGGAAAATGCCAACCAAAGTACTTGAGTAGTAAAAGCAGCCCAAACCATTACCTCCTAGGCTGGATCAGCATCTTACCAAAAAACACAAGGCTCTGTATTATGATCCTATTATAGGTTAAATTCATTTTCTAATCTTGCAAAATGTGAACCATCCGATGGCCTTCTACCAAACAATTTCATTTCGTAGATTTTATCATCACTAGGGCAGCTAAAGCCTGCTGTACTACTTTAAAAAAATTAAGAGGCACTTCAAGTTTAGCCCCTCTGCAAGGCCATCCTATTTATTTATAAATTTTATTAATTCTGAAGCCAGTTGCTCCTCAATGGTGTATTTATGTTCAACTAGGTCAGGTCCGTTGGGATGATATTTGGTCTTTCAGAGCAGACACACAGAGCCTGTCCCGGCAGCAGGCTCAAGCTACCAAACACACTCTGTTCCTAAGATTTGACTGCATGAATTCGTTAGGCTTTTGTGGGGAAAAAAAAAAAATCTATCTAGAAATCCAGATATGCATTTCATGCGTCTTTCTGCATGAGATGTTCTACACATAAGGCTGTCATTAACATGTGGCTTCCTGATTAGGGAAACAGGCATTTGGCAAACAGTCCATTTGGGATGGCTTGTGGGGCTTGGTGTAGTTACCAGTGAAGGGTACCCCCAAATACAAGTAGAGGGAAACACTGCAAACTGTCCTTTCACATTACCTTAATTTGCTCAAAAGTATGCATTTGCTGACCAAACCTAAAAACCACAAATTTTCAAGCATATTGCAACAGAATAAAATTTAGTATAGTAAAGACTTAGGTAAGATAAAAAACATTCATGTTTATATTTCCCAAGAATGCTATGACTGACTAACTTTGAGAATGATGATGCCATAGAGAGAATTTTAAACATAAAAAACAACTACTACCAACTGTAAAATAGATAGCCAGTGGGAAGCTGCTGTATAACAAAGGGAGTTCAACTCGAGGATGGATGATGCCTTAGAGGACTGGGACGGGGAGGGTGGGGGGGAGTCGAGGGAGGGAGGGAATACGGGGATATGTGTATAAAAACAGATGATTGAACTTGGTGTACCCCCAAGAAAATAATAAATAAATAAATTTAAAAAACAAACAAACAAAAACAATGCAGAGGCATTTGACATTTAAAATGTTCACATGCATGTTAACATTCTCACTTCTTCTTTTAGAAAAGGGGGTGCATGGCTTACTTGGAGAACTATCTGAGCCATCGCCAGTCGATGGGTGAAGATTACAAGCACCTAAGGTGTCCCCTTTCTTGGTCTTCCTGCTCTCCGATTTTACTCAGCGGAATGTGATGAATGAACACCATTCCTGTTTGAAATTGTTATTAGCTGGAACTCAGTGATGTCTTAGCACAGAATATTAGAGTTGAAAGGGCTTCTGGGGGCCCAAAACTCTATCATTACTTTACAGAAAGGTTATCAGAGGCCTCCTAGAGATGAAGTGACACGCTCAAGTCAGTGACCAGGTGAGATGTGGTCCCAAACCCATGTCTTTGGACTCCTAATACGGTGCTCATCCATCCTATCACCCTAAATGTGATGAAAGACAGATAAATGACACCGACGCCTTATAGCTGGTGTGTCAGCATGTGATTATGAGATGTACGCTGTCGACTCTGAGTTTTCTGACGTTAAGAGAAATGTGCAGCCATCTACATGTCACAGGCCTGGAAGTAATCAAAAGGAAGCCGAATGTTAGTTACTACTGTGCATATGCTCACAGCACATCTGCGGTTGGCGGCAGTGTATTATTAGAGCTTGGGTTTTTGTTGTGACTGTATGAACCAAGCCGCACAGGGAACGCAGAAGAGTGATCACAAAAATACCTTTCTTTCCCTACTGTCCCTCAAGCAGCAGGGATCAAATAACTGTTTCTCAGCTGTCTGTCTTTCAAAAATATCTCCTTCCCTCTGCATGTATCTGTGGCAAGTTGGTGTTTGCTTCCTTTTCTCTGTTCTGTTCTGTTTTTTAGACCCCAACCTAGGATCACCAGGGGATACTGGGACTAGAAAGGGCCTGACATGATGTTCTACAAATTTATCTTGGATTCCTTCAGTACGTCACAGTTTGTGTTCAATAAAGGCAGGCAGTGCAGAGCAGGCAGGCAAAAGTGGTCTGCTAGTGGATATTAAGCTTACAGAATCATCAGCCACCCATCTTGACACCTGAAGGGCTTTCCACTCAGAGCAGGCCAGTTTCCGTCTGTATTTTGGGCTGGCTGCTATGCTACTATGCCAACACTGCAATAATGGTGTGTTTTACTCACCTGCAACGTAGCCAAGTCTTTCTACATGTATCTAGGAAATCACAGACCTAGATGAGACACAGAGGAGCCATCTGTAATCCACTCTACCTCCTACTGGCACACACACTCCCCAATTCCTTTATACTAACTCTGGCCTGGCCACTCACTGGGCGGAGATGTTTTTTAATATTATTTTGCCCCCGTAGCCGCATGTAAAAAAAATGGGTATAGATAATAATAGTAGCTCTTTCTTAGGGTTGCTCTGAGGATTTAATGAGTAGTTACAAGTACAAGACGTATATAGGCTCTGGCATATGAGCACTATATAAATATTAGTTATTATAATTATTATTTCCACTCCACAAAGTTAAGAATTCCTCGTAGTTCTGGACCTCAGCTGGCTGTAATTACTTTTACATCAGTGAAGAAATAGCTTGTTAAACTAATGAACATCATATGGCTATACCATAATTGGTTCAACCATTCACCTATTATTCGACATTTAGTGAGTTTCCAACATTCTGCTTTGCAGATAATGCTGTATGTCATCTGCCATTTCTAGAAATCTATCTTTACAGCTTCCCTATGAGGCGGACGCTTTTAATACTGCCATTTCCCAAATGAGGAAACAAAGACTTAGACAATATAAATGAGAGATTCTCACACAACTAGATAAGGGATATATGCAAGACTCAAGCCCACGATTCAGATCCCAAAGCCTGAATCTATTCCCTACACAATGCATACAATAACAAGTTTGTGCACCTAAAGTTTCACTCCATTTATCTAAAATTTTTCTTACAGTGCAGACCATCTAATTCTTCAGGAATTCAGAATAACTGCAGTGTTGCTTTTCCTTTAGGCCCAAACTCCTCAATTTAAAACCCTTAACCTGGGAGTTCCCTGGCTGCACAGTGGTTAGGACTCCGCACTCCCAATGCAGGGGGCCTGGGTGCAATCCCTGGTCAGGAAACTAGATTCCACGTGCATGCCGCAACTAAGATTTCACATGCCACAACTAAGGAGCCCGCCTGCCACACATAAGACTAACTAAATAAATATTAGAACACAGAGGTATATGCCAAAATGTGCTTCAAAAATTAAAAAAAATTAAAAAGTAAAACCCTTAACCTGCTATTAGAAATGCTTACATGGCAACCCCCCCAGCAGCTTCACGAAGCCCTGCACTGACTTCTAAAGGACCCGGACACGTCCCTGCACCAATTCAGTCCAGACTGCCTGGGATAGCAAGACACAAAGTGGACATGAAGAGCAATTTCAGGGGCCCAAGGAGACAACATAATTGCATTTCAGCAAGAAGATCTTTGCTGCTTTCACCTGCTACACTACACGCGCGTACAACCCATTTCATAAAATGTTTGACTAAACATCTTGCTGGTCAGGGGTGAAATTCCTGTCCTCACTACTGGGGGCAGTGGGAATGAAGCACACAGGTGCTACTTTCAGGATGTCCACTTTCTTGGTCTTCCTGCTCTCTGATTTTTACTCAGTGGAATGTGACGAACACCATTCCCGTTTGAACCTGTTATTCGCCACGGATGCCTCAGCACAGAAGATGAGTTGAAAGGGCTTCTGGGGGCCCAAAACTGCATCCTTATTTTATAGAAAGGTTATCAGAGGTCTCATGGAGATGAAGTGACACACTCAAGGTCACAGCTAGTCAGTGACAAGGTTAGATTTAGTTCCAAACCCATGTCTTTGGGCTCCTAAAATATGGTGCTCACTCTCCCTGTCACCCTAAATGTGATGAAAGACAGATAAATGACACCGACGCCTTACAGCTTCTGTCAGCAGGTGATTATGAGATGTATGCTGTCGACTCTGCTGATACAGACAAATTTGTTTTTTCAAAGATAGAGATGATAATTGAGGAACAATGATGTAGGTATACTAAATGCACACCTTGTATGCACAACATTTCCTAGAGAAAGTGGTCTGGGGTGGCTTTGGCAACACCACCATCCCAGCTAAGGCTGTCCTCTCTGACTGCATGTCCCTTTTCTCAGGGGACCCTAACAACGGCTACAATTTATTGATTGCTTACTATGTGCCTGACACTATTCTAAGAACTTTATATATAGTGACTCCATTAAATCCTCCCAACACCCCTATGAGGGTAGATACAATTATTATTATTACCATTATTTTCTCCATTTTATACATGAGGAACCAGAGGTGTAGAGAGGATAAGTAACTTCTCTGAGTTACAGAGTCAGTAAGTGGGAAGGCTGAGATATGACCCTCTGATCCTGGGGCCTTTGCTCTCTGTCACTGCCCTATGCCTACAGGTGCCCTTGGTCCTTGGCTCCTTGCCCTCTGCCCTCCCAGCCCAGGTCACAGCAATCCATTTCTCCCCTTTGCTCCTCAGTGGGGACCTTCACAGGGCCACTCTCCAGCTCAGACTCCCCAGTCTCCTGCCTCCTACCTCCCCCGCCTTCCCAAAAGTCTTCCTACCTGTTCCATGAAAAATGACTACTTAAAATGACTACTAGGAATACACAGAGAAGAAACAGTTAATATAAAAAGTTTTAAAAGTACTCATAAATAGAAATAGAACATATTTTTAGAGAAATCAGTGCTTAAGGAGACCGTTGCACCCAGTGCAATGTTTTGTACATATAAGAGCCAATAAGTAAATACATATTGAGTGACTGAATGAAGTCAACTTGGGACTGTGGAATTTCAACAGAGCTTTTTGAAAACTTACACTTGGATGTTTTTGTTGGATTGCTTTAAGAAGATGCTCTTCTGAAAGAAAGACCATTTTGCCAGAATATGTATAATCTAATGTTTCCATGTGTTATAAAGTCCTCCATTGAGGGTTTTCTAACAAGTCTGTTCATGCTAATGCCACTCGCCTGCCAAAGAAGGCAGTGACTGTTCTCTTTTATGTGCCCCTTTCACGAGTTTTTAAAAAATAACAAACATTTGCAATACCAAGAGAAAAGTTAATCTTTCTTAAGTATCAAGGTTGGAGAAGGGAGAATAGCTAATTTGCTTTCTCGACTTCTGTGGAGATTTTATTACTTCAGTGTTCTATAAAAAATGTACTTACATTTCATGTTGGCGAGCCATTTTATGAACTGTTAATAGAAATTATTGACTCGCAAGTTGAGGGAAAAACTAAGACTAATATTTTATTTATTATGTTCTAGCCAAGTGCTGAATGCCAAGAAGAATTCAGTGATATCTATAGCTTTGTTGTTTTAATATTCAGTTTAACTGTTTACTCTGTAATCCTATCTTAGATTTAAAAAGCCATTTTAGGCTCATTTGGTTTTATTTACTAAATAGACGTTGTCTTGCTCAAACTATTTTGAAACAGTGAAGGTAAGGATTTATTAACAGGAGTATAATTACAATACTGAAGAGGCTGACCGACTCAATTGTGAAAGCAGGATTTTGGTACCTTCACTCCATAGCTGTTTCAGGATTAGCCCATCACAGAAACAGCCTGTGCTGTTGCCTGGAATCAAAATACAAACTTCCTCGCTCAGCTCTGGTATTAAAGAAAAATGCACTGCTTTGAGCAATAAACCTTGCAATTCAGGAACCTCACCAGTCAGGTTTTTCTCAGGAAACACTGTAACTTCTACGGCAAATGTCTTGGTTTCTAAAAGACGTGAATTCAGTGTTTCAGTTTTACCTTCCGCTCTTTCTAAGAAACCCACCCTCTAGCCACCTGCCTGTGCTACCCTCAAAGCACACCCTGGCCATCCCACCGCTCATCCTATGCCCACAGCTCCTGGTTGAATCCTCTCTGTCCACCCACCCACTTCTTACCCACCATACCCATAATCCTGCCAACCTGTCCAGATCCAGATCAGATTGCACCTCCATCACGAGTCTCCCAAGCTGCAAGTGTTTCCCTGTTGAGAGTATCGACGCTAATTGTCCGTATGTCTCCGTGTGACTTCTTTCAGACTTGCCTTTCCACGGTCTACGTCCGTCTCCACATCTCTGTCCCCAACTAGACTGTTAACTCCTGGAGACTGGGGATTCTGGAGACAGTCAATCGTTTATTTTATCTTTTGTATCACATATACATTTGTGAGTTGCCCTCAATCACATGACACATGAATTGTGGCATAAGTATATTATGCTTATGATAGGATTACGAAATAAAGAAATGTGGATATGTTATGTGTGGCCTATAAAGGCAACTGCATTGTTGTGTAGTGATACCTTCTACTCTGTAAAATCCACAGTACTTCTGTACCTAAGTGGAGTTGATAAATATAACCATGGAAGTGAAAAAAGGAAATACCAAGAATGGAATATAGAAAAAGGAGTTTGAAACAGACAAAGAAAAATCTTTAAAAATATAGAGAGTATACAGTGAAGATGTGATTACCTGTAAACCTGGACGAATAAAATCAACAGATAACAAGAAACGAAATGCTGGCTATAGGGGTCCATCATCTGTTGAACTAAACATTTCCATACAAGTATTTACAGACCACACATTGATTCTTCGGATGTATTCCCTCTCCCCGTCATAGCACAGCCTTTATTTGTATATCACCCACACAGTGGCTGGGGACACTTCTGCCCTTTACATCTGGGTAGGACAGGCAGAGACCCTACCAATTTCTTAGGCCATGGGAGTCCACAGCCTCCCAGATTTCTGCAAATTCCAGGGGTGGGGGTGATACGTATGCTTACAAGGCCCTGGGCTCCGGCACTCTCGCCACCCACTGGGACACATGCACTGAAATGCATGCTGACACTCAGCTCAGGATAGATACCCTGAGTGGAGTTTGTTGAAGATCTGAGGAAGGCAGGGTCCAGAGCACGTGGCCTTATAACAGCCAGATGGCTCCTTTTTCCCTCTTATCTTCTGCTTTCTTCCCTTTTCAATTCTCTCTGTCCTGGATAAAGTAATTCAGATTTTCTAGAGGAAACCTTGGCTCCATCTCATTTCCCCAACCTAGATGGATCTCATATCTAAATGTAATCGTTATTTCTTCAGACAAAAGTAGTATGCTTCTTGAGACTAATTCTGATCCTGGCTGTTAAATATTGTAAAAATGTTTTCCCTTTACACTCATGCATTAAAAAAAAATAGTATATGGTCAAAAAATGAGAAACCAGAGGAAAACCAGAAGCTCATCTGACCTGTTTCTCTGCCTGTACAGCTCCCTCGCTATCTGTGACTGAAGGCTGCAGGTGCCCTATAAACACCACCATGGGCATATTCCAGACTCCACAACAAGCTGCGCTGAGAACCTTCTGTCCCAGGCTGGTAACCTCAGCACTGATCCCATTGCCTGTCTCTGGATTCTTCTCCTTTTTTCATAATACTCTCAGTTGTGATGCACAGACTTATGATCGCTTAATCTTCCTTCCTTTTCTCTCTTCTAGAGACCACCATGACCTTCCACCCATGGGCCAGTGTCACTCTCCTTGCTCCCAGCACAGCCTCGGCTCACATCTGTCCACACAGCGAGCTTGGGATAGTGCTGTCGACGATGTGGCATTTGGATAGCTCGCCTATGGGTAATGGGTAATTAGATCTACGTAAGAGTTCAGATATCATTTCTGAGCTTCCAAGTGTTCACGATCCTCATGATGCTACAAGAATGCTCTTTTTCCCACCACTGAGGCAACAGGCAGAAAGGCAGGTTAAGTAAGTGGACCACAGTGTTATCAGGCGAAGCCCTTCGGTTAATAAAGTGACCTACGGATACGAGCCCTAGAAGCACCCCACTCCATCCCTTCTAGCCACCGTCATTCTTCTTGGCAAAACTGCCTCCACAATTTGTTTTTAATTAGGAAATGCAGTATCCTGTAGTTATGACACCAAGCCAGCATTTTCTCCATTTCTAGTTTAAGGAAATAGAAAGATGCCTGAAAAATATTTGCCCAAACTGTGCTGTTTTTCATTAGAAGGGTACTTTTAGAGCCTAGTTACTACAATATCAACTTTGTATTGTTCTGTTATCATGAAGCACAGAATTGAAATAGGTAGGGGATTTTTTAAAATAAATGTATTTATTTATTTATTTAGTGGCTATGTTGGGTCTCTGTTGCTGTGCGCAGGCTTTCTCTAGTTGTGGTGCACTGGCTTCTCATTGTGGTGGCTTCTCTTATTGCAGAGCACGGGCTCTAGGTGCGCAGGCTTCAGTAGTTATGGCATGTGGGCTTAGTTGTTCCGCAGCACGTGGGATCTTCCTGGTCCAGGGATCGAACCCGTATCCCCTGCATTGGCAAGTGGATTCTTAATCACTGCGCCACCAGGGAAGCCCAGGAGGGGTTTTTGTTTTTTGTTTTCTCTATCAGCAGCACATCACATTTGTTGGGTATTAAAGAAGGTGTTCACAGATATTAAAAGTTATTCTCCTCCTTGGGAAAGGCACATCACTGAAAATGCAGCACAATTTCCATTCTCTTTTGGAGCCTTGAAGTTTAAGAGCATAATTTTTCTGAGTTGCTTCAAGATAGCCAGGACGTTAAATGCTCCCAACTGCCCCCCGCCTGTCACCCTGGCCGGCTGCCATGACCTGATTGTATCAGAGCTAGAGAAAGATCTCAATCCTGTGGCCATCAGTTCTTTACCTCTGTCAGGTCGAAAGGATCACCCACTCATACATCTGCCCTGGAATGGCCTCTCAAGGCCCTCCATTTCCAAAGCAATGTTCAATATAATGTAACTTGCAGACAAAACTACTCAGAGATTACAGAATGTCTCATATTTCATTAACATGTAAATTGTGAGCAATTCCACATCTCCAGTATAAGTCTGGAAGTGCCCCAGCCTAACTGGATGCCAAAAACTTCTGTGCTTGGCAAATGGCTATCAGGGGAGAAAAATAAAGTTTCCTGGGAGCTGTGGAATGCACAATGGCTTTGGAGAAGAATCGTAGCATCACAGATGTTAAGTACCAGACCAGATGCTTCTGTGGCCACAAGGAACTCCAGAGTGGAGAGCCAGGTGTGTCTAATCAAGTGTGCTCCTCCTGAGGCAGGACTCCATGCTGGATTACTTTTACATGACAGGGACAGCAGCCTTTACTTATTGTTTGTTCATGATGTGCCAGGAATCACAGGCATTAACGCCCACCTGCCTGACCATTCTGCAAAGTCAGCACAGGAGAGTACTGAGCACCTTCCAGATCCTGGGCAAGTGCTGGTCCAGGTGTCTCACATGGATCCTCTCCATCACTTCTCATCACAGCTCTCTGAGATGTGAACGTGATTAGTAGGCCGTGCTTCCAAGGCCACAGAGTCAGTAAGCGTCAGAACCTGGACAGCTGATTCTGAAACCAGAACCCCTAATGGCCATGCCACGGGGCCCTGATCCCTCTAGGTGACATTTCTCCTCTCTCAGCTGACTCTCCAACAGCTTTGTAGGATCAGTGTTACTATGCATACCTGGAAATGAAGAAAACGAGCCTCTGAGAGATTTAGTTACTTGCCCAGGGACAGAAAGCAAGAAATGATGCTGCTGGGATTTGAACCTGGGTCTGTATGAATCTAAAGCACAACCAGACCCACTGCGTGGCTTCTGATAGTGAGTCTCTTGCTTGTCACGAATAAAAGCTGATTGTGGCCGGAGTTTAGGTGCTCCTATCCCCAAATCCCACTGGACATGAGATCATTTTAGTCAGACATTTCCTTTCATACTTACATCTTTTCTTCCTACAGAGAAAACATGAAATGTGTGATTCAGCAAGTTCTCTGATGAATCTTATCCTCTATCCTAATCTGGACTCAAATTCAAAACTCTCTTTCCACATGTTTCCCTGTCTGAAATGTTTTTGAGCACTTACAGTCCCTAAGTCACAAGGGTAGATATTAATCACTAGAGACGTGTAATGCACAAAATATGGAGATAATAGCTGCTTAAAATAAAATATAGGTTGTCTCATCCAAATGAAGGACCCTCCAAAAATGGCAAGTCAAACCACGAACATTTCCTTAAATGCTATTTGCATGTTCTCTAGTTTTGTCTACAGCTCTTTCATGCGTCTGCTAATGCTCCAAGTGCGGGTCGTGCCAAGAGGCTCAGCATAAATGGTTTCAAATGCACAGAGTGTGATGGGAATCTCATTTGAAACCATATGGCCTTTCACAAACGCTCCAAATGGCCACTACTCAAAGGTACAAGATTTAAAAAATAATCCTGCCACCATTAAAAATATATGAATAAATAAACGATGGCAACAACTTCCTTTTCCCTATTGGATTTGTGTCTGGGTTGGGGAGTATGAATTGCTTCTGCTCTGTGGCTGATTTTCAGTTCAGATAACTCATCTTTATTCATTTCCTTTCAGTCATGATGAGCCATATTGAGAGCAGCTGTAGGCAGGAGGGGAAAAAAAGGATCTCCTCACTCCCTCCTTCAAATCGTTGTCAAACAGCCGTTATAAAGAATCCATCTGGGCTCAGTGCTGTACTGAGCACCCATGAAATAATAGAAAACAGGAGAAAAAAGTTTAAGCTGAATCTAAAAAAGAGATTTAAAAATTACCAAACACATGTTTTGAGGCAAAATCAAACTCAGAAATGATTTAACGCAAAGTCAGGTAGACCACGACTAAAGGAAAATTTATACTTCAAATTAAATTAAAAACCCAAACAAAACAAAGCATACTTCAATGCTGGTAGGAAACACCAACCAAATGTCTTATTCTGAGGCAGGTAACTAGCAATGAGTGGTCTGGTAGCCAGTTCTAGCAAGTGTTACATATAAAGTTAGAAGGTGGTAAGCGAGCGCCAATAAGCCAAGCTTTAAAATATAAGAGTGAAATGATCATGGGAAAAATCCTTGCATGAAACGGAAAGAAATAAGAAATGATTTACATTAGTGTTTGAGTTTTTATATGTGAAAAGCCTCTCCAGGTTTACAAAGCAAATGAATTGAGAAACAAAACTCAGTTTTGTTTCATTTTTTTAAATTTTGGATGAATGGTGAATATTTTTGGCATCAGGCTTGGTCTGAATTAGGAGGTAAATGCTTTTAGCACTTTACTTAAAATGATTTCATCTGTTTTAATATATAAACGCAACAGAAATCTTGTTTATAGATCATCCTACTATACTTCAATGACACAAAAATGGCTTCAGTTTCAAAGGGGAGACTTGGCAAGTGATTACTGCATAAAATACTGCAGTCTTGTTTATTTTATAGCATTTTTGTTCATGCGTTTCTAATGGTTACATGAACCAAATGCTTAGGCAACTGTGCTGAAGAAGATTATGAATGAGAAACAAAGAAACCTCAGAGGGCAAGTTGGAAGACTAACTGCTTTGCAAGTTCTTGTAAAATGTACCTTACAGGGTAAAAAAGAATTCTAAGTAGTGTTTGAAAATGACCAAGAACATACAGTGACTAAAATTCACAAAGGAAGTTTTAAGATCAAGTTCTCTACTGGATTCTTAGAGTATAACTTGGATTTATTTAGAAACATTTGGTACTTCTTTTCAGTTTTATCATGTATGGAAAATGGCACTCAACCTGTGGGTTATACAGTTATTATAAAAAGTCATCATTACCATATACAAGCCAGGCCAGTGCTATTAATAACGTTTCCCACATTTATGTGCTGCAGTTTTATTATTTACATGCTGGGCTTAGCTGCTCTTCTCTGTCTCCTGCATCCCATTGTTCACACTTGGGCTATAGCACTTCCCACCTCAATTAAACTGATATATTTACATGTATGTTTCCCTTCCTCAACTGTCAGTTCCTTACGTTCAGTAATAATATCTAATTAAGTTTTATATTACGTTCAGTAATAATATCTAATTAAGTTTTATAGCTGTGGCACATAGCACATACTAGTTACTCAATAAATATTTATTGGATGAATTACAGATTAGAGGAAATGGGTGAATCTGTATCTAAATAGTATAAGTTGCTTGAGGAAAATCCTGGAAGCAACTTTCACATGGTTGATGACGGGAACACAACACCAAACACAAGAAATGATTAAAATCTCCATGAGTGAGACTGTTAAAGCTAAAAATATGTCCTGTGCCCACTCAGCTTTGCCAGATATCTAAGAGATGCAAAAAATTAACCTGAAAATGTCTTACCCATCATATTAATTTCTTATATTACAAGGTTGTTACTACCTAGAGATTTCATGATAAAATGGGTGAGGGGAGGAGGAAGAGAAAAGAAGAATTTTTACTGGTTGTGAAAATTCCCAAATGGTAATTCTAGTTGCTACCCGCTCCCCGCCCCTGCAGCACTATATCCTAAATTACTCTTGAGTTGCCATGTATCTGTAGAAGCCACGATTCACAGGACAGAATGCTGTATGAATAAGTGGTCTAGATGGGGAGTTATAATTTTCTTGTGGGGCTTTGGAGAAGTTGTAACCACATGAGGAAAGTCTGACTGGTTCATATAGCCAATCAAGCCATTGGTTGCATTTAAGAACACCGTAACCCCAAATACACAGGCTTGGTTTTATATAATGCATGGGTATAACTCCAACTGACTGCATACTGCAAGGACTGTTCCATCTCATGTGGGCCCTAATTTCCATTTCTTTAGACTACTTCACTTCTCTCTTTGAGCTCTATGGGTCCTAACATTACATCATAAGTGGGCAAAACTGAGACTCCTCTTTCCATCTTAGCTACAACCATGAAATGTAGATATTTAGCTACCAGTGGATCTTGTTATCCAGTTAGGCATGAACCTGGATCAAAGGGAGAATACGCAGAGAGAAAAGGGAAGCACTTTTCCTCTTCATCTATGGAATAACGAACAAAAGCAACCTTTTGGAACCAAATGGGGGACTCCAAGAGAGAAGCCATTCAAACCAGTTTTTATTCAGACTGTGGCAAAAGCACAGCAAACATCATTTAAAATAGAACTCTAAGAAATCAACCAGAGAAATAAAAATTAGGAAATTTAAAAAGTATAGTTTAAAATGAAACCCCATTATAACATAACTCTGGAGTTAGGGAAACTCAGGTCCAGTCCCCCACTTTATAGGCTAACCTCATTCCCTCAGGCTTTTCACAGGTGAACTTATGTTTTGTGTGAGTGAGAGCACAATGAGATCCATAGTTATCTGGATTTGAATACCAACGAGCCACTACGAGTGCGGCCATCCTGTAGCAAGGATGTGATGTGCAACGAATGGACTCTGGGATGAGGATGCTCCCTCTGAACCTGCTACTATGTAGCAAATCAGACTCACTTTGGAACTGGGAATTTGAGTTCTGTCCCAAATTATGAGCCTGAAGACTGGGGTATGAGCAAGATGGGAGTGAGAGTGAGGGCTGAACAGTACAGCAGAAGCAAATGGAGTAGTCTCCACAAGGGAACTTTAGTCTTAAGAACAAATTATGCTTCGTGGGATATACGATCCTCGGGACATTGCCGGCATTGAATAGGAAATATTAATAATGATATCTGTGTTCTTTAGTGGAGAGTCCTCCACATAAACAAAATAAAAATACTTTATGCATTAATGAGGCAAAAGTCAAGAAATATGAATCTTGTGTTCATTTTTAACAAAACGTAATTTGGATTAATGGCCTGAAAGACATATCTGAATCAAAATCTAAGCTCTAACCCTCTTTAAAGAGATACAACTGTATTATCTTTAATATACACAGAAACTAGAAGAGGGATAAATTCATCAAGTAGAGGTCTTTCATGGGCTCACCTGGACCTAGCATATTAACAGTAACTTTAACATGCTTGAAAACAGTTTTCTTAATAGGGTAAACACTGTCCTTTGTGTTCCTCTTCAGAACCTTTATTGCCTTGGCAAACTACTTTCCATAGATGGAGAAAAGGCCAAATTCACTAAGCCATCTGCCTTACCAAAAATATTATATACTAAAGTCAACATGTTTAGAAAGTTGTATAAATTTAGCAGTTCCATGTGTGTGTGTGTACACACACCCAACCACCCACACACGAAACCAGCACCTTAGGCCTTTCTAGTCATTTTAGACCAACATGTAAAAAAAAAAATCACCAATTGTCTGAAAAATAATATAAAAAATTTATTATTTTATACAAAGCAGCAAAAGTAAATGGACTGACTGACAGAATTTCACCTAAATAGATAAGTAATTAGCTGACCTGACCTCATATATTTTAATCTAAAAGGAGACTTGGAAAAGGGAAATACAGTTTTTAAAATGCTTTAAATGCAAACTGTCCCCTTGTAAACAACTAGCAATCAGGACGTCTTACATCCCTGGCATTAAAAGGGTTAAACGCTACACTAGATGTCTCTTCCACTTCCTCCCCACCAGAGGATGTTGTAATTTTTTGGATTTATGAATTGGCCAGGCCAGTCAGCATCTTGAATACGACAGACTCTGTCTAGATCTATACTTTACCTGCTGGGAAGAGACAATTCCCCTCACACTTGGAACCCTGAAGCCCTTTAAGCTGCCTGCTCTGTAACCGTGGCAGCTGGGCCCTACACAATTCTTCATCTCCTGCCACTGGGGCCTCACTAAATAAAGACTATGGTGCCTTGTTAGCCAACAACTGAGCGTGAAATCACTACATTGCAATTCCCTACTCCCTGAGTCAATCAAAAATTTTTTTTTCCCATTATAGGTCTGGATGCATTGAGTCAATAAAGAGACGGGGTAAAATGGAGTTGAATAAAATGAATGTTTCAGGGCAATGGAAACACACTCAAATGACATCTTTAATTCCATATAGTGAAATTAGTTAGCGCATTCACATAAAACAGGTAAGAGCTAGCTAACAAAACCAAACATGTGCTATTTAATGTCATCATTGTGCCTAGAACTTGCACAGGATATATAATGGAGGAAAGTATAGAGATAGATATGCAGCCAAGAACAAGCTTTTGTCAGGTCTAAAATTGCTAACAGATTAGAGTGTGTTTGACAAGGCACTGAGATTGTAACATATGTTCTTTTCAAGGAGTATTAACACTTTATGCATGAGCTACATGCTAACCGAGAGGGAAGGAGAGCTTGAACTGCTAAGAACTATCAGAATGTCATGTGCAGTAATCAGCAGGTCTTCTCCACGCTTGGAATCCTGTGTGTGCATGTGCCCAAGAATGGAAGATGCAAGGAGGCTTGGCACAAGAGGAGGAAAGTCAAAAAGGAATGAACATGAAGAAACAGGCTGTAATGTGTGCTGAATGTGGTAGTTTTTCTTTCTTGAAGACGCTGCCAATGCAAAGAGCATGTTCAAAAGAGGGTTTCAGAAGAGGGAAGGAATGTTTTAAAATAAAGCTCTTTTCAACCTTTGAATAACATCTCATATCTAGTAATACTTCACTAGTTGCAGGGCTATTTACTCAGTATTCTTTAGTAACTCTTTCACTTATATTCTCATAATGATTCTTTCCCAAGAGTGCAAAATTGTTGTACGGTAAAAGTCAGAGTGTTGAAAGAATATACTATTAAAAATGGGTGATGCCCCTGTTAGAATGGGCATCATCAGAAAATCAACAAACAGTAAATGCTGGAGAGGGTGTGGAGAAAAAGGAACGTTCTTGCATTGCTGGTGGGAATGTAAATTGATACAGCCACTGTGGCAAACAGTATGGAGGTTCCTTGCAAAACTAAAAATAGAACTACCATATGACCCAGCAATCCCACCACTGGGCATATACCCAGAGAACACCATAATTCAAAAAGACACATGCGCTCCAATGTTCATTGCAGCACTATTGACAATAGCCAGGACATGGAAGCAATCTAAATGTCCATCAACAGATGAATGGATAAAAAAGATGTGGTACATACATACAATACAATATTACTCAGCTGTAATAAGCAATGAAACTGGGACATTTTTAGAGACATGGATGGACCTAGAGACTGTCATACAGAGTGAAGTGAGTCAGAAAAAGAAAAACAAATATTGTATATTAACACATATATGTGGACTATAGAAAAATGGTACAAATCAACCAGTTTGCAAGGCAGAAATAGAGACACAGATGTAGAGAACAAACCTATGGACACCAAGTGGGGAAAGCAGGGAGGGTTGGGGGGGAATGAATTGGGAGATTGGGATACCAAATTGTACACTCTAAATATATGCAGTTTATTGTAAAAAAATAAAAAAATAAAATGTTAAAAAAAAAATATGGGTGATGCCTTAGAGGGCCGGGACAGGGAGGGTGGGGGGGAGTCGTGGGAGGAAGGGGATATGCGGATATGTGTATAAATACAGCTGATTCAGTTTGGTGTACCTCATAAGCTGGTACAAGAGTGTAAAGCAATTATATTCCAATAAAGAGCTTTAAAAAAATGAGCTAGGACTATTGGATCCATCAGGAGCACTTGAAAATCATTAGGCCATTAATACAGGGCACAGTCTCCCTATCTGTAAATTTTCACATATGACGTGTTACATTTTTATATAAAATTTCAACAACTTTTGCTGTTAGTCTGCAGACTCCTTACAGACAGCAGCTATATCTTGTCTCCCACAATGCCTGGCAAATGGCAAGAACTGAATAAACATTCGTTGACTTGTATTGATATAAAGGAAATGGACAACATAACATAATACTTCTAAGCAGGAGTCCCACCAGCAGCCACACTTACTCCCCCCTCTTTGGTGCTCCTCTAGGACTCCTGGGTGTTACTGACCACAGTCCTCATGACTCTGGCCAGACTCACTGACTGTTGTCTGTCTGCCCCACAAGACTGCAGTAGCCCAAAGGATGGGCACTTGACTTTGTAGTCTAAACATCCAGAACAGGACTATACTTATAGGGGGCACTCCGCTTTCTACCCTAAGGCACCAAAGCTAATTATTACCTCACAAACTTCATATTCACCAAAAGAAGCTGTCACTGTATCTTATTAAAGGGACTGGAAAGGCAGAATTCCTATATGAGTGAAATGTAATTATGTACACATCATTATCTGATTTGCAAATTCTCTTTTAAAATGAATTATCTTGTATCATACAGCTTAATTTTATCATTCACATGTTATTCAGAATCTGCAGACAGTTATTAGTTACATATGTACATATGTATGTGCACACAGATATATAGATATAGAAAAAGATAAATAAACTTTTAACCCTAGGTCCCGTTTTACTTCTTGACTGATTCCCTGATGGTGATTTTAATGTTAAACATGCTCATTTTAAGGTTAAACATAATTAGAAACGTAGATTAGAAGAATAAAGAAATCTATGACGTATTATCATACCAAAAGAGAAATCATTTCAGAGTTGGCTGTTTTCCTGGATTATTTCTCCATTATCCAGATTTTTATGAGAAAAAGAAGAGTTGGGTTTGGATGCTGAGACTCATAGCCTCACTTCATATATGGCAAGTCGGTGACGTCTGCAATACAGTGTAAGATATTTATCACATGCACAAGCATAATCTGTTAAGGGAAAGGCAACATGGTTTATATACAGAGAGGGTAAGTCTCTCCAGTCATTTTGAGTCATTTGAGAGGGTAAATAAGCAGAGCACATAATTTATTTAAACTTTCAAAACCCTTTGACAAGGTTCCACATCAAAGACAGTTTATGAAAACGGAGTTAACATGGGATCGGGGAAAGTGTTTTCTCATGGAGAGAGAACTTGATTAAAGATGGGAAATAATGAGTAGAATCAACATTTTCCATCACAGAAGTGTGAAAAGTAACTAGGAGCCAGCATCAGCTGGATTTTCTTTTTAATATTAAACATTATCTTGGCGGGGGTGGCGGGGGGAGAGAGAGAGAGCACATTCAAAAAAAAAAAAAAAGATAATCTGCTAATTAAAAAAAAAGCTAATCCATTAACCTCTTTCAGGTGATAAAACGCCTAAAACCACGGGAAGATCTGTGTGTGTGTGTGTGTGTGTGTCTGTGTGTCTGTGTGTATCTGTGTGTGTGAGAAAGAGACAGTGAAAGACAGGGACAGAGACTGACACAGAGAGGAGATATAGGTGCTGGTGGAGGTGGGCTGTTGGGGGACCAGAAAAGTGATAAGCAGATGATGCTTTTTAAACCAAACTGGCTTACCCACACCTACCTAATATGTACAGGTTTGCTTACTATGTCCTGCAAGATTAGGAAAGTCCAGTGAAACTGGGGTAATAAAATATTCTATGTATTATTTTAGAAAGTGGAGGGGAAAAAAGCTCTCTCTCTCTCTATATATATATATGTATATGTGTGTGTGTGTGTGTGTGAGAGAGAGAGAGAGAGATCAAAGAAAAACAGAGGCAGACAGAAGACAATAGAAAAATGGAGGCTTTTAGGTTGTTCAGCTTGGAAAAACAGAAGTTGAGAGGAGTGACTGGAAAAGTTTATAAAATCACAAAGGACACAAGTGGGGGTATCTATTATACTCACTGTCTGAACAGTAAAGCCAGGTAAACCCCTTTGAAGTTTAAAAGGCTCTTTCAGGACACCTGATAGGAAGGGCTTAGATTCACACAACAGGTGGCTCTTCAAGAGAAAGCGTCTACTGAAAAACCGAAATAGGCTTAAGACGTTTGGGACATCCAGGGAGGCTAGACTCTTCACAGGTTAACAGGGGACATGAGGAGCTTCTTGTTGCAGTCCCACCTTTTGGACTTCCCCTCCCCTGCACCCCTCACAGACAGGGGCTGAGAAGCCGGCCTGGAGAGCCACTGCTTCCGTTCCCCTCTGTCAGCGCAGAAAATGGAGCATGAATTGTGAATGCTGCCTTAGCTATCGCTGCTGTCAGCGTTAGCCACTAATGACCCCGCCTGGGGGGCAGAGGGGTACAGGGGAGAAGGTACCAGCCAAACAACAGTACTACCTAAAGGTGTAAACCATCTTTTTTGAGGTAATTAAAAAAAAATTGGCCGACTTTAAGGACTCACTTTCTTACGTGCAGTGCCACACAGAACAGCTTGTAGGCTGCAGATCAACACATTCCAGTTAACTTTCAAGCCACGTTGGCATGCAGCCCTGGCTGGTTTATTAATTTAAATTTCAGCCCTCTAAAAAGTATGTCTAAAGAAATAGGGCATATGGGGATTGCAGTGAGATTGCGCAATCAGAACAGGTCTTCACATTTACTGGCTATCCGCACCAGTGGGAAATCTTAAAACACTGAAGAGAAAGGTCCCCCCTCCTTCTGTCTCATTCAGTTAGTGTTTTGCTTAGGACCCATTCCTTTCTGTTTTTAAGAGTACTTGATATCTGAGCAGCGAAAACCTGTGGCTTTCCTCAGGCAAGCTTCAGCAATTAGTTAATGAAGAATAGAAAGGGCGTAAAAGAAAGGACAGTAACACCATCTCAATGGTCACAATCTCCATGATTGTCTGTGGTGGTCGCTCCACAAGGATTGTGGGATCTTAGTTCCCTGACCAGGAATCAATCCTGGGCCCCTCGCGATGGAATTGTGGAGTCCTAACCACTGGGCAACCAGGGAATTCCCCCCCTCCTCTTTTTTTCTCTTTTTCCTGCCTCTCTGCCCCCAACACCTATCTAACTATAAGGATACAAGCTAAAAGTCTGAGAGTAGAAATGAAAAGCTAGAAATAGCTTACGTTTTTTCTTTCAATCATCTCTCCTGTGCTTCTTTTCTTATCTTTGATGCTTCACTTTGTTTGCTTTCAATACACATTTTTAAAAGCCTTCAAATATCCCTTGTGTGGACTTGCTCCAGGTATCAAGACATTGTGGAATTCCCATTCCAAAATGGTTACTATTTTAAGAAATACAGGCTAATATTACTATTAGACCATGCCAAAAATTACTCTGACCGTACAGCTGCAGTTGAAACAATGCATCCTCAAACTGAATGATTTCTGAATTATCTGTGTCACTTCTCCTTTGTATTGACATAAATAAGGGAAAGCTGCCTGAATCTATGAAAACCTGTCACAGATGAAAGCTGTAGCTGAATTCTACTGTACCTACTGTGTTTTTAATTCTGAAAGAAATAGATATGAAACAATACCATCTGAATATGGCCCATAATAGTATCTTAAGTACATGTTTTTAAAAACAGGTGCTTATGTAGAAATTTCAGAGGTTTTCAGACCAACTGTGTTTTCATGAAGTTTATATAGAATATTACTTTATTAATAACTGTGATATGTATTTTAAGAGCCAACTGAAACAATATGAAATGTATGCCACATATTCATGTCGAGAATTTTAGATTAAAGACAGACTTACACATTTTTTATTTCTGACTGCATTCAGTTTTAATCAAGGTTCCTGGAGCTTCTCACTAACAGTGAAATTGTATTTAAATAGGGCCTTTAGGGTGTTCAAGTTACAGATTAATTAACTCAATTTGGACAGGGTCTTGGGGGCACTGTGGTTCTTGCAGCTCTAATTTTATCTCCAGAGGTAGTCAAAGTTCCTCTAGACATTAGCAACTAAATAACTGCATAGACTTGGACTGACTGCACTGAAACACCTAAAATAAAGCAGGCTTGTCAGAAATCAGAACAAGACCAGTGATGAGTGCAAGAGGATGACACATGACTCATTTACGTTTCTAGCACATTGCTGCATTGGGCTATGAGTGCAGCTCCCACTCGGCTGCAGGATGTTGGGGCCATCTCAGTCTCCTGGTGTGCAAAATGGGGATAAGAACACTTAGAGGGTTGTTATGAGGACTAAATGAGAGTATTCATGTAAAGTGCTCAACATGATGCCTGGCACACAGTAACTCAGGAAATGAGATGCTGTCACTCTTATTATCATAAATCTGATTAATGTGCTTTATGGCATAGCAGAATTTTCTAGAAATAAAAGGCAAAGAGAAAAGGTTAAGGAAACAATACGTCTGTACTTGTTCAGATATTAGAGTGAATGGTTTTTGGTTAGATTTTCTTTACTGCCATTCTTCAGCCAACGCTGTACCTACTCACACACCCTGCTATCAAGGCCATCACATTTCTTGTCTGGCTGCAAACACACCCTGGACTCTCCAGCCCCTCTGCGCCTTTTGGCCCCCCTCTCGAAGCCGACCCCTGACTGGAAATATCCCACCGAGGCTTCAAGCTTTAGCTCAGCTGCTGTCTTCTCCATGAAGCACCCCCTGACTCAGTGAGGTCCCTCTCCTCTGTTTTGAATGCATTTTATTTATACTTGTATGATAGTACTGTTCACATTTGACCCTGAGTTAATCATCTATATCACATGTCATTTACTGCACTGTAAACTGCTTGACGAGAGTCACCATTGTAATGGACTGAATGTGTCCCCTCAAAATTCATGCTGAAGCCCTCAGCCCTCAGCCCCAGTGTGACGGTATTTGGAGTTGGGGGCCTTTGGGAGGTAATTAGGTTTAGATGACTTCCCGGGGGGGTGGGGGGTGGGCATAATGGGATTCTTCTTATAAGAAGAGTCAGAGTCCTCCCTGTTCTAGCTCTGCCATGTGACAGCGCAGTGAGAAAGCGGCTGTCTGTAAGCCAGGAAGAGAGCCCTCATCAGGAATCAAATCGGTCATTTAAAACCACCCAGTCATGGTCTTTTGTTACGGGAGCCTGTGCTGCCAAGTACAACCACATCCTGAGATCTCTCACAAATGCATCTACAGGACGGGCTGGCATAAATGATTGCCGATTGTCTTCTGGTTCTCGTTCATCTGGGCTATTTATTTTCACGAATATCTTTCTTCCCTGTAAATTTGTTATACTCTTTTCATTTTGCTTCTGGTTCCCCAGAAACTATATGCAAACATAAACACAAATAACAGTAAACCTGATTAATTGCTAAGTAATTAGAAAAGATTCTAAGGCCCAATAGGGGCCAAGAAGGTAACAAGTGAATGCAGTGGGCTATGTTATTTAAATAAAGAAATATGTTCCTGCCAATTCTTCTTGCAACAAAAGCCTCCTTTGGGCTATTTTTACATTTGTCATTTAGGACAGAGATACCGTTACAAGAAACATTTCACTTTTCTTTTCCCTCCACCGTAAGATAAACAACAGACCGAAGGTTAAGGTACATAGCAACTACTTCTCAGCTTCAGTGGCAGGAGGACAAGCGGTGAGTGGCAGGGACCATAGCAAATTTCAGAGCATAGCCTTTTCTAAAAAGGCAACCTCTACTCAACCCTAACCCATCACTGTGATTAGGGAAGGCCCAGAATGGCTCAAACATCCTTTATTTATTTTCTTCATGAGATGCAGGAAAAATGGATTTTTATATAAGATCTGCATAGTTTTAACTGCTGGCTCTTATCTTAAAGATTTAAAATCACCATTTTGGGCAAATACAGTGCACTACAATGGGTAGTATTTATTAAGGTTTCCAAGTGACAGCCTCCACAAGTGCTTTGGAAAATTGAAGAAAGACAACACAGTTGCAGCCTGGAAAGCGCTGGCTTGGCATCATGGAGAAGATGGTAACTGGGCTGCACCTCCAACTTACTTCTGTCTTTCTTCTGACCTTTCTCTCTCTGCTGTCAGTGCTCATCTTTACCCACAACAGTTCAGGAACAGTGACCCAGGTTTTGAACCTTGATGTGGATCTCTTTAGAGTGCTATCAGGCTGGAGGAGGCAAATCTTCAGTTCTGCTTTTGATTCCTCTCTCTCTCTCTATTGATGCACCAACCTAGACTAAAGGGCGCTTCTCCTTTGCATCCCCAGACCTGGCCGAGTCCTCCTGACCCACTGCTTACCCCTTCAGAGTTCTTCCAGGCCATCAGGGAAGGTGCCTTTTGACCAATTCGTTAGTCTGGCAATATGGGAGGCAATTTTAATTCTTCTTTGGTCTATTTCCTGCTACTCTGATCACATAACTACATCACATTAATGATTTCTTTTTTTCTAAGAACTTTTATTGAGATACAGTTAACAGACAATAAACTGCATATATTTACAGTGCACAATTTGGTATCCCAATCTCCCAATTCATTTCCCCACAACCCTCCCCGCTTTCCCCACTTGGTGTCCATATGCTTCTTCTCTACATCTGTGTCTCTATTTCTGCCTTGCAAACCGGTTGATTTGTACTATTTTTCTATAGTCCACATATATGTGTTAATATATGATATTTGTTTTTCTCTTTCTGACTCACTTCACTCTGTATGACAGTCTCTGGGTCCATCCATATCTCTACAAATGTCCCAGTTTCACTGCTTTTTACAGCTGAGTAATATTCCATGGTATATATGTACCACATCTTTTTTATCCATTCATCTGTTGATGGACATTTAGGTTGCTTCCATGTCCTGGCTATTGTCAATAGTGCTGCAATGAACACTGGAATGCATGTGTCTTTTTGAATTATGGTGTTCTTTGGGTATATGCCCAGTAGTGGGATTGCTGGGTCATATGGTAGTTCCATTTTTAGTTTTCTAAGGAACCTCCAAACTGTTTTCCATAGTGGCTATATCAATTTACATTCCCACCAGCAGTGCAAGAGCGTTCCCTTTTCTCCACACCCTCTCCAGCATTTACTGTTTGTTGATTTTCTGATGATGCCCATTCTGACCTATGTGAGGTGATACCTCATTGTAGTTTTGATTTTCATTTCTCTAAGAATTAGTGATGCTGAGTAGCTTTTCATGCGCCTCTTGGCCATCTGTATGTCTTCTTTGGAGAAATGCCTATTTAGGTCTTCTGCCCATTTTTTCATTGGGTTGTGTGTTTTTTTTTGATATTGAGCTGGATGAACTGTTTATATATTTCAGAGATTAATCCTTTGTTGATTTGTTTGCAAATATTTTCTACCATTCTGAGGGTAGTCTTTTCATCTTGCTTATAGTTTCCTTTGCTGTGCAGAAGCTTTGAAGTTTCATTAGGTCCCACTTATTTATTTTTGTTTTTATTTCCATTACTCTAGGAGGTGGATCAAAAAAGATCTTGCTGTTATTTACATCAGAGTGTTCTTCCTATGCTTTCCTCTAGGAGTTTTATACTGTCTGGCCTTACATTTAGGTCTTTTATCCATTTTGAGTTCAGTTTTGTGTATGGTGTTAGGAAGTGTTCTAATTTCATTCTTTTACATGTGGCTGTCCAGTTTTCCCAGCACCACTTATTGAAGAGGCTGTCTTTCTCCATTGTATATCCTTGTCTCCTTTGTCATAGATTAGTTGACCTTAGTTTATCTCTGGGCTTTCTATCCTGTTCCATTGATCTATATTTCTGTTTTTCTGCCAGTACCATACTGTCTTAATCCCTGTAGCCTTGTAGTATAGCTTGAAGTCAGGGAGCCTGATTCCATCAACTCCATCTTTCCTTCTCAAGATTACTTCGGCTATTTGGGGTCTTTTGCGTTTCTATACAAATCATAAAATTTCTTGTTCTAGTTCTGTGAAAAATGCCATTGGTAATTTGATTGGGATTGCACTGAATCTGTAAATTGCTTTGGGTAGTATAGTCATTTTCACAATGTTGATGCAAGAACATGGTATGTCCCTCCATCTGTTTGTGTTGTCTTTGATTTCTTTCATTAGTGTCTTATAGTTTTCTGAGTACAGGTCTTTTACTTCCTTGGTTAGGATTATTCCTAGGTATTTTATTCTTTTTGTTGCTATGGTGAATGGGATTGTTTCCTTCATTTCTCTTTCTGATCTTTCATTGTTAGTGTATAGAAATGCAAGAGATTTCTGTGTGTTAATTTTGTATCCTGCAACTTTACCGAATTCATTGATTAGCTCAAGTAGTTTTCTGGTGGCATCTTTAGGATTTTCTATGCATGGTATCATGTCATCTGTGAACAGTGACAGTTTTACTTCTTTTCCAATCTGGATTCCTTTTATTTCTTTTTCTTCTCTGATTGCTGTGGCTAGGACTTCCAAAACTATGTTGAATAGTAGTGGTGAGAGTGGACATCCTTATCTTGTTCCTGATCTTAGAGGGAATGCTTCCAGTTTTTCACCATTGAGAATGATGTTTGCTGTGGGTTTGTCATATATGGTCTTTATTATGTTGAGGTAGGTTCCCTCTATGCCCACCTTCTGGAGAGTTTTTATCATAAATGGGTGTTGAATTTTGTCAAAAGCTTTTTCTGCATCTATGGAGATGCTCATGTGGTTTTTATCCTTCAATTTATTAATATGGTGTATCACATTGATTGATTTGCATATATTGAAGAATCCTTGCATTCCAGGGGTAAACCCCACTTGATCATGGTGTATGATCCTCTTAATGTGTTGTTGGATTCTGTTGACTAGTATTTTGTTGAGGGTTTTTGCATCTAAATTCATCAGTGATATTGGTCTGTAATTTTCTTTTTTGTAGTATCTTTGTCTGGTTTTGGTATCAGGGTGATGCTGGCCTCATAAAATGAGTTTGGCAGTGTTCCTTTCTCTGCAATGTTTTGGAAGAGCTTGAGAAGGATGGGTATTAGCTCTTCTCTAAATGTTTGATAAAACTGACCTGTGATTCCATCTGGTCCTGGACTTTTGTTTGTTGGGAGATTTTTAATCACAGTTTCAATTTCATTACTTGTGATTGGTCTGTTCATATTTTCTATGTCTTCCTGATTCAGTCTTGGGAGGTTATACCTTTCTAAGAATCTGTCCATTTCATCCAGGTTGTCCATTTTATTGGCATATAGTTGCTTGTAGTAGTCTCTTATGGTGCTTTTTATCTCTGTGGTGTCTGTTGTGACTTCTGTTTCATTTCTGATTTTATTGATTTGAGTCCTCTCCCTCTTTTTCTTGATGAGTCTTGCTAGAGGTTTATCAATTTTAATTATCTTCTCAAAGAACCAGCTTTTAGTTTTATTAGTTTTTTCTATTGTTTTCTTTGTTTCTATTTCATTTATTTCTGCTCTGATCTTTATGATTTCTCTCCGTCTACTCACTTTGGGTTTTGTTTGCTTTTCTTTCTCTAGTTTCTTCAGGTGTAAGGTTAGATTGTTTATTTGGATAGTTCTTGTTTCTTGAGGTAGGATTGTATTGCTATAAACGTCCCTCTTAGAACTGCCTTTGCTGCATCCCATAGGTTTTGGATCGTTGTGTTTTCATTGTCATTTGTCTATAGGTATTTTTTGATTTCCTCTTTGATTTCTTCAGTGCTCTCTTGGTTATTTAGTAGCACATCATTTAGCCTCCACGTGTTTGTGTTTTTTACAGTTTCTTTCCTGTAATTGATTTCTAATCTCATAGCGTTGTGGTCAGAAAAGATGCTTGATATGATTTCAATTTTCTTGAACTTACCAATGCTTGATTTATGACCCAAAATGTGATCTATCCTGGAGAATGTTACATGTGCACTTGAGAAGATCGTGTAACCTGCTGTTTTTGGATGTAATGTCTTATGGATATCTATTAAATCAAGCTGATTTATTGTGTCATTTAAAGCTTGTGTTTCCTTATTAATTTTCTGCGTGGATGATCTGTCCATTGGTGTAAGTGGGGTGTTAAAGTCCCCCACTATGATTGTGTTACGGTCAATTTCCTCTTTCATAGTTGTTAGCATTTGCTTTATGTATTGAGGGGCTCCTATATTGGGTGCATATATATTTATAATTGTTATCTCTTCTTCTTGGATTGATCCCTTGATCTTTATGTAGTGTCCTTTCTTGTCTCTTGTAACATTTTTTATTTTAAAGTTTATTTTATCTGATATGAGTATTGCTACTCCAGTTCTCTTTTGATTTCCATTTGTATGGAATATCTTTTTCCATCTCCTCACTTTCAGTCTGTATGTACCCCTAGGTCTGAAGTGGGTGTTCTGTAGACAGCATATATATGGGTCTTGTTTTTGTATCCATTCAGCCAGTCTGCGTCTTTTGGTTGGTGCATTTAGTCCATTTACCTTCAAGGTAATTATCGATATGTATGTTCCTATTACCATTTTCTTAATTGTTTTGTTTATGTTTTTCTAGGTCCTTCTCTTCTCTTATGTTTCCCGCTTAGAGAAGTTCCTTTAGCATTTGTGTAGGGCTGGTTTGGTGGTGCTGAATTCTCTTAGCTGTTGCTTGTCTGTAAAGCTTTTGATTTCTCCATCGAATCTGAATGAGATCCTTGATGGGTAGAGTATTCTTGGTTGTAGGTTCTTTTCTGTCATCACTTTAAATATATTGTGCCACTCCCTTCTGGCTTGCAGAGTTTCTGCTGAGAAATCAACTGTTACCCTTATGGGAGTTCCCTTGTATGTTATTTGTCATTTTTCCCTTGTTGCTTTTAATAACTTTTCTCTGTCGTTAATTTTTGTCAATTTGACTACTATGTGTCTTGACGTGTTTCTCCTTGGGTTTATCCTGCCTGGGACTCTCTGTACTTCCTGGACTTGGGTAGCTGTTTCCTTTCCCATGTTAGGGAAGTTCTCAACTATAATCTCTTCCAATATTTTCTCAGGTCCTTTCTCTCTCTCTTCTCCTTCTGGGACCCCTATAATGCGAATGTTGGTGTGTTTAACATTGTCCCAGAGGTCTCTTAGGCTGTCTTCAGTTCTTTTCACTCTTTTTTCTTTATTTTTTTCCACATCAGTGATTATCACCATTCTGTCTTCCAGGTCACTTATTCGCCCCTCTGCCTCAGTTAATCTGCTATTGGTTCCTCCTAGTGTATTTTTCATTTCAGGTATTGTGTTACATATCTCTGTTTGTTTGCTCTTTAATTCTTCTAGGTCTTTGGTAAACTTTTCTTGCAACTTTTCGATCTTTGCGTCCAGTCTTTTTCAAAGTCCTGGATTATCTTCACTATCATTATTCTGAATTCTTTTTCTGGAAGGGTGCCTATCTCCTCTTCATTTAGCTGTTTTTCTGGGGTTTTAGCTTGTCCCTTCACCTGGTACAAAGTCTTTTGCCTTTTCATTTTTTCTATCTTTCTGTGGCTGTGGTTTTCAGTTCCACAAGACAAAATACTGTTGATACTGCTTGATACTGCTGTCTGCCCTCTTGTGGAAGAAGCTATCTAGGGAGCTCAATGGGACTGACCATGGGTAGGGCTGGGTGGGTGGAGCTCAGTAAAACTTTAATCTGCTTGTCTGCCAATGGGTGGGGCTCTGTTCCCATCTTATTGGTTGTTTGGCCTGAGGCTACCTAGCACTGGAGCTTACAGGCTCTTTGGTGGGGTTAATGGCAGCCTCTGGCAGGGCTCACACCAATGAGCACTTCCCAGAACCCCTGGCTGCCAGTGCCCCTGTCTTCTTGGTGAGCCACAGCTGCCCCCCACCTCTGCAGGCAATCCTGCAACACCAGCAGGTAGGTCTGGTTCATTCTCCATGAGGTCACTGCTCCTTCCCCCTGGGTCCTAGTGAGCACACTTTTTTGTGTGTCCTCCAAGAGTGGGGTCTCTGTTTCTCCCAGTCCTGTGGAGGTCCTGCAATCAAATCCCACTGGCTTTCAAAGTCTGACTCTCTGGGGATTCATCCCCCCATTGCTGGACCTCCAGGTTGGGAAGCCTGACATGGGGCTCAGAACCCCCACTTTAGTGGGTGGACTTCAGCAGTATCACTGTTCTCCAGCTTGTGAGTCACCCACCCAGTATTTCTGGGATCGATTTTAATGCGACTGCGCCCCTCCTACCATCTCACTGTGGTTTCTCCTTTGTTTCTGGATGTGGGGTGTCCTTTTTGGTGAGTTCCAGCGTCTTTCTGTCACTGATTGTTTAGCAGTTACTTGTAATTCTGGTGCTCTTGTAAGAGGGAGTGAGCGCGTGTCCTCCTACTCTGCCATCTTATCCTCCTGCTCATTAATGATTTCTTTGGAATGGTTTTCAACAACCCCTATTGGGGCCATGAAACTTAAATAATTCTTTAAATACTGCCTCCACTTTACTATGTTCTTTCCATCCTGCATCCCCTGCATGCAACATGTTCAGTTCTACTTTTTCACTGACTAAAAAAACAAAAACGAAAACAAAAAATAAACTCCAACTCTTTGTAAATCAACTACACTTAAAAAAAAAATCTCTTGAATGTCTCTTCTCAATTTTTACCAATTCCCTTTCCTCCATCTCTTTAAAACTCATGCCAAACCAAGCCCCAATTTGCCCTTCCTCCTGTCGCGATTATGTATGATTTGTACCAAGAAATGTGTTTGCATCGTAAGAATTTCTAGCTTTTTGTTTTAGGTAAAGGAAATGGAAAGACAAACAAAAAATAATTCTCATAAAAGGGTTCAAGTAAATATGTCTTTTGTTTATCACAGACTTCACAAAATTTGGGATTCATAACAGTTACTGAGCGCTTGTTATGAACCAGGCAAGCCATTGTGCTAAATACATTATCATCCCATTTAATTTTCACAACAAGCTGATAAGACAGACACTATTCCTAGTCCTGATGTATAGATTGTAAAACTGAGGCTTGGAAAGGTTAAGACTTAGCCCAGGTCACAGAACTGGTGAGTAGTGCAGTGCAGTCTCAGGGCCCAGGTGGCCAGCTCAAGTCAGAGATTATCCCTACCCTACACAGTTTCCCTGAGTTAAAGAGAGCTGCCTGTAGCAAGTGAAGACCACTGCTAACAGGACAGGTGTCAATGCAATGCATGACTAATAGAATGTTTACCAACATAAGGTCACATGTTTTGGTGTGTATGCAAATAGGCAAAACAGAACTCATAATTAAACAAAAGAGCTCAACATTAGATCCCAACTTTCAGGACAGTCTGTTTCACCATAGAGTTCCCCTCAACAATGTCAAGGGCAGAAAAAAGTGACTGTTAAACCTATTTCAACTTCCCAAGGGAAGTTCCATGAAACACCCCTTTAAGGAAGTCGGCTTGTTTTGTTATTTAGTCTTGTTCTCTTACTATTTCTTTCTATTAAAGAGACTGTCTCTCCCCAGGATGCTCAGTTCTCCGAGGACCATGTGAGGAGGCTGCCACCTCCTTCTCCCTCATGTCACCACTGCTCACTGCTGCCTTTCATCCCTCCCTAAAGAATTGGACAGGGAAAAGTGCAGGAAGAAGGACTCACTGATTTTCCCTTTTTAAAATTATAAGTCTGCTTAAAGTTGATGCAGATTTAGTGTTGTCCTGGTTATACGCTAAGTCTCAACATTTCCTATGGGATTAAGTAAGGAAACTGCATTTCAACGTTAGAAAGACAGAAAAAATAATAGCCCAAAGAACTGAGGGTTGGATGGCTTCCCAAGCTGTCCTTCATACAGAAAACCAAAATAATTCCTGCTCTGGTCCTGGCAGCTACTGTACTTGGCTCTAAAAATCCCAAGAAGGGACCTGGGAAATCACTTATTCAAACTTCTGGCCACTGCATCCTTCGTTTAAAAGACACCTTAGGTGGAAACATAAAGTATAAAGCAGATTAAAGTGGAGCTACTTTGATGGGGAGAGTGATGGGCTTGGAGACCTGCCCAGTGTTTCCCTCCCTCCCTCCCCTCCTCCCTCCACCTCCCAAGAGAAACCTTGAAGGGGAATCTGAGGAACAGTCACTGGCTTGCAAACTTGTTTGGGGCACAACTCACTGTCAAAACACATTTTATGAAGTGACTCAGTACAGGGGCACTTGTGCACACACAAACACACATGCATCACTGAAACAAAACTTTCATGAAGTAATATTTATTCTTGCTACATGTGATCATCGCTGACATTTCTCTTTCTAGTCTATTTCATTTAAGAAATACTATTTCTAGTCCACTAGATTGATATCACCACCCATGAGGGTAGTTGGAAAACACTGCATTAAATGATTTAATCCTCAAAATAAGTCTAAAGAAGAAGAAACCTTTGCTCACATCTGCATTTCCTCCCTCTCCAAGAAACTGATGAAGAAAAAGTACGGTAAGAAGTGGCAAGTGGAAACACTAAAATTTGGATGTCGGGCCGATTCATTTGATCTGAAAAGGGCAGATTCCCTTTGCAGGGAATTGGGAATGCTGACCAAGACTGATGTCTGGTTTTTTCTTATGACAAATCATGGGACAAGTAAACTTGGTTTCCACTGCATGGACCAGAGAAGCAGGGAAAATCAGAATCGAGCAACTAAAAAACGTAGAAGGCGAGAAAGCTTGTCTGCACTTGAATCCCTTTATGGGCTTCCAGTTTATGCCCAAGGCCCAGTTTTATTTTTGTCCTTCATTCCATAAACATCCTGTATCCTTTTAATCTCCCATTTTATTAAAAAGAAGAAAGAATAACAAGAAACGTAGCACAGCCTCTCGCCTTTTGAGATGGAGCACATTCTGTCTATGCAATGTGAATCTCTCTAAATAATTCTACTTCTTACCTATCAAAAAAATAAAATAAAAAAGAAATCTAGCACAGTCATGATAATAAGTTTGACAATAAGCTGTCATTAATATACACAAAATCTATTCATGCTACAAGTATCACCAACATAAAACAAAAAAACACTCTTTAAAAGAACAGTACAGAAAATATTTTTGGTGGATTTAAAGAGAGTGAAAGAGAATGCAAATATATGTATTTATAGAAAGAATTCCCAATGTCTACTACTTTTCCACCCTTAGGATTGTCAACTTACTATGTCAATCCAGTGGTAGCTACAGGATTTAAAGGTTTTATTGAACTTTCTTCACTAACTTAAAAGATAAATCTCAAATGCCATCTGTTTAAATGTGTGTCCCTTTTTATGTTTCATTTTAGCAAGAGGTTGTAAGAAATACATCTTAAAAAAAAATCTAGCCATGGCAAACCTATAACAAGACTTCAAACATATGTACTTCCATGCCAAATCACAAAATAGGCTTTTAGAAGTTTCTTTCTACAAAAATAAATAAGAGAAAGTAATAAAAAAAGATAAAGGCTTCATACAGAATTGCAGCAATTATATCCCCACAGCTACACTATAACCCAAAACTTTGCAAAGGCTTTGATTATTGAACCATGGCTGAAGTGAATAATTTGCTTTTCACCAAGAAAACAAGCACATTCATTCTCACCACAATGGAGAGAGGCAGTTTTAATTAAACCTTATCAAAAGATGAATAAAGAATCAACTCAATACCCATTCCACAGAACTCTATTTTCATCTGTTTAGTTTAAGCTTGCCATGTTCATGCAATAATTATCCACTGTCCAAGGAATGCCGGAGTTGTGTTAATGTTGGTAAAGATTTAATTAGCTCAATTATCTGGAGAGTATTGAATTGAGGCTCAGCACAGTACAAATTTCTTCAGGCTTTATACATATACCTCTGATCAAAATACATGAAACTGAAATCTCAGTGAACAAAAGACTCTTACTTTGACAATTCTACCACTGAAACAGTTCCATACTTCATAATTTTATTACTCCAATTAAAAAAAACACACGCTGTAAGTCTTTAGAAGTAGCACTCATAAGTGAAGGCTTATCTTGGTGCAAGTGTGTGTGTGTGTGTGTGTGTGTGTGTGTATGTGTGTGTGCGCCCACACAGTGCATACAGTTAACTTCCTGAGTCTGTAAATATGTTTTTAGAAAGTTAATTAAATTTTCCTTTTAGATAAATATTAACACCCAAAGTCCAGTCCTTTTAAAAATTTTATCTTTTCAATGGAGCCTACATATATTACCTTTTTCTCGGAAAACGAGGCATTTAAAAAGCATTGAAAGCGCAGTAACACAGACAACTGTTTCAATCTGTCAGACACCAGGGACAGACAGTAGGGTTCATTTCAGAGAACAGATTGGCCCCCAGCGGCCTGACCTTCCTGGTGGGAAAGAGAACATAGTGCTGTGCTTGACAAGCTCAGCAACAAAGAGGTATATTCAGGTTCCCCCAATTCAGACACACTTCTCACAGGGAAAAATGCAAAGCAGGAGAAAGAAATGCACCACTTCCAGCAAAACAGAGTTTACTTAGATCAGAGACCAGCATCTCAACCGTAACAAAAAATAACGTATTTAGGAAAGCAGCAAGCACCATTTTATTCACTCACTTATGACTTCAGAAAGCTCTTATGTGGCCATTGCCAACGTCTTAGCTTTCAACCTCACCTGTGATGCAAGCTCACTGGCATTAGCACATCAATGGAAACTCCCAAATATGATTATCCTGATAAAGGTTTTCTTAATTACTCTACCAATGAAGACAGCATACATTTTCTCTTAGAAGCTGGCTCATGCTAATTTCAAAGAAAGCTTTCTCTTTCTTTTTACACGTCACAGGTTTTGCCTTTATTTTGAAACTCCCTCAGATGGACATTTCCTTGTCTTTTAGAGACTTAGATAAACAGATTCTTCACTACTCGTTTTTATTTTGAATTTGTACAGGGTCTTCTATGCAGGACTCCAAATGAGCCAAAAATCTAACCAAAGGATTAACAACAATAAAAAAAATTCATAAAGCAATATCCTTAATTTAAAAAATTTTAAGCTAAATTCATTGCTATGTGTAAATACACACATTTTTCCTAATTTCCAAGGTCAATTTTTATTGTATATCCTGCTTGATCAGCTACAAGCAATGTTTAGTTTGTATGTTTTAAATTATATATATAATGTGGTAGGATACCACATTTTTTGAAGCTTTAAGCTGCACGTAGAAGATCATAAATTTAAAAGGCACTCACAACTGCCCACATTATCCTTAGAAACAAATACACTTCTATTTTTTTAAAACTCTGTGTTTTGAGTACATACTTCCCTGAACTAAAACGATCGTATTTAAGCACAAACGTAACTAGTAAGGTGGAAATGAGTCCCAATTTCTGACCCATAATAACCATGATAATGTAATACATAAGCAGGTATTACAGATACACACTCCTCACTACAGATGTGTAGACTATTGGAAAAACTTATGGTGAAGAGTAGACCATTGCATACTATCCAGTTCTTCTTGGGTTAGGAAAGAAGGCATCTTTTTGAAAACTGGACACAGACCATAATCATAAACTTCCATTGTCAGATAAAAGATCAGATTGGTTGGGTGGTGAGAAAACTTGCTCTACTTAGTGGTCTAAATAAGTTGTCTTAACTTTAGACACTTCAACCTCAGAGCATTTTGTAAGGAAACAGGGCAAAAATGATGCATGGCTTCACAGATTGTATCTGCCATTTTTCTCCTTCAAGCCATCTTTTCTGGGAATTACATTAATGCCTTCGTTGAGTTGGCAAAGAAAGACGCAAGTGTGGGTTCGTTTTACCTCGTTTGCTGGCTTGCAAACACTTTTATAGCGTGACTCATTCAGTGTGGCTCGAAAAGACATCCTTGGAACTTCAGAGAATTTTGTGCAAGAAGAAAAGGTGCTTGGGTTCAGTTTGCAACACGAGTCATTTTTACCACACAAACTCCCTTCTTTTGTGCTGGCCAAGGGGGATACTTTGAGCCCTATGGGTTTAGAAGATCTTCAAACACACAATAGTGTGCAAACAACCCTCGAGAATGTAACCACGAGAACACCCTCAAGGCTGAGACCAAGGCTTTGAGAAAGGCCCCTTCAGCAGATTTCCTTCTGCTCTTCACCCCGAACAAAGCCTTCCTGACAATACTGAAATCTCTTTCTTTCTCTGGATTAAACCCCCTTTGCAGGAAAAGTATGCAAATGCTATCCGTGGCTCCCCCGTCGAAGGCTACTCTCACCAGCTATCTTTTCTCTGTCTGGCTGCCCGGCAGACCATCTCCCGCCTGACACGGAGTCCAGGCTTCCAATTCAACATCTTCCACTGCTCTGACGGTCAGCTCCCTGGGCCTGCCACTGCCTCTAAAAGGGGCTCATTTAGTTGCAATTAAGGACTCCCTGCATATTTCCTAAGGTATGGTAATTGTGCTAAAAGCCCACAAGTGAAGCATTCACTCTCCTTCTCATTTAAACCTTTTCTTTCCCCCTCAGCAGTCTTCCTCACTCTGCCTTCTTTTCACCTCACACCACCACAAAACCCCTCACCACACACACACTTCTCTTTTTTCTACTCCTCCTTGGTAGCATTTCAAGTAAAGAGATGGAATGAAGGTGGCAATTGGAAAACAGACAGTTCAAAAAGCAAAGCTGACTGACTGGTGAAGGAGCGCTTGAGAAGTCACAAAGAAACTGAAAGAGAATTAAAAATGAAACAGATTGTTTCTGTTGACACAAGTATATAAAATATATGCAAATATGTACATGTGAATATTATTTATGTAAAATGACCACATAATAAGCTGGTTTCAGGTCCCAAATATGTTGTGTACACACACAATATAAAAATCTTACAAATTCATTTTTGGACACATATTTTCTTCTCAAAATTGATTTTCACTCTGTGTTGCAAATAAAAGGTAATGGTTTTGTCTCACCAGTCTCTCTTTTTTTATTTTTAGTTGCTGATGAGAGAGAGAAGGTCAAGAATCTTAATTTCTGACCTCTTGCAAATGTTTCAAGTCCTGGCAAGTGGGCAGCGGGCCACTGAGGACTGTATCACATTCTTGCAGGCAGGCCAACACTGATCAGGAGATGCTTTCTCTGCTACACCAGGGAAATACCTGCTTAATTTATTTCCTTTGTCATCTTCCCTTACACATAAATTTTATACATACAAGCAGAATTAGTCTCCTTTTTTTCACATGATCACATGTATTTCCCCATGTTATTTGGCTTTATGACAATCATTTTTAAGACTGCATAATATTCCATTCAGTTTGGTATACTTTAATCTGCTTAATAATTCCTCTTTAAAAATATGTAAGTGGCCTATTCTAAAAAACTTATATTCAATCTGTCTTATTTTAGCTGTCTTAACATTTGTCTTTGTCATAATCACCATTATCAAAAAAGGTACTGAATTCCTAAATATTAGGTGGTTTTAAGAACTTGGTTAGACTCGCTTTAAGGTCTTCAAGTAATTAACAGTTTATTTGTATTTAGGCAAAAATGAAAATGAAAACTAGAGTTAGCTCTTATAGGAGCTTAAAGTCCATAAATAGCAGTATGAATTTATTCGTGAAAACACTTTTGCACACCTACAGAGTGCTGAGCAAATTACAAGTTAGACCATGAAGATACTAAATTCTTTTTTTAAAAACTATTTATTTATTTATTTATTTGGCCTTGCAGCATGAGGGATTTTTTTAGTTGCGGCACATGGGATTTTTTTTTTTAAATTGCAGCATGCGGGCTCTTAGTTGCGGCATGCAGGATCCAGTTCCCTAAGCAGGGATCGAATCCGAGCCCCTGCATTGGGAGTGCAGAGTCGTAACCACTGGACAACCAGGGAAGTCCCAAGATACTAAATTCTTAAATATTTCTTTCAACTTCAAAGATCATCTTAAATTTTTATCTCTGGAAAATCAGTTATCTCATTTAGCTTTTGCATTTCCCCTAAATGTTGTCAATGTGTCTTAATATATGGAATTTTACATAGTCACAAAGGTTAAATTAAGGGGGTCATTTTTCATTTAACAAAAAAAATATGCTAACAAAGAAGGCATATTCTTTCAACTAAAATTATGAATTTATGCATAATTTTTCAAGAAATGCATTTATGTACATGTTGAAAAATGTATATTAGAGGAGCCATACCCACAATAGATTCACAGAAATTCAGGGCTGGAGAATGAATAGGTTTTCAGCCAAAGAGAAGGGTGTGTTGGTACAACTTCTAATATTCTAATATTATGTTAATTTAAGTGTGAACAGAGTTTTAAGCATCTCTTATTTTTAAGACATGATCTACCGTAAAAAGAAAGGAAAACTACCACATCTTCTTTCAAGGTTGTCATATGATCCCTAAAGGATCTTCCAGCTTTAAGATGTTTTGACTCTCCTGTGTCTGACCAGAAGTTGTATATATCGCCCCCTGGGCAATCACACTAAAAGCCAACTCTTCAGCACGTCATTCCAGACCCTTCACAATCTAGCTTCAAACCACTTTTCAGTCCCATCTCTTCTCACTCCACCATCCCCATGTCCTTCAGCTTTATCAGACCCTTCCCTAGGATGCTGCACTTTGTGACATGGCTTTGCTCAGAGTGTTTCTCTAATCCTTCCTTTTGCTCAAAATCTCTTCTTTTGTGAAATCTTCTCAAGTCTGTCTCGCAGAATTAATTTTTACTTTATTTGTCCTCCCACATAGCTTTATGAAAACGTATACTGTAGCCTTTAACACCCTGAAATTTAAATGTTTGTATCTGTGTCTCTCAATTGTGATTGTCTTGAAGCTTAAAACGGTCTAACTTATTACTACCTAGAACAGCACCAAGATAATGGCTACTGAAAAAATACTTGTTGAAACAACAGAAGATTATGGTGTGGTGAGTAAGGTGGACATTCACTACATTTAAAAATATTTAATGGGCATAAATTATGTGCCATACTAGGAGATGGAGATAAAATTGTGAAATGAGGATAAATCAGTAAACAAATTCCTATATTCTGAGACTTAGACGCTTCATGGGGAAGCCAGACAAATTATAGGGGGTCTTCAAAACAGAGGGGCTGAAACCCTAGCTTTGTTCCCAACATGTGTAAAATAGCTATTCGTGATCCCAAGAAGTATTTCACACTCTGTCGGACATCTTGCTGAACTCTCTCACTGATCCTGAGTCAGAGGCTGGAACACCTCAGGATTCTTAACTCAGACACTGTCCTCTCTGTTAGTGACTCCTTTCCTCCATTTCTACCCATTTTCAGTCTGAGCCTTGAGAGTAATTTCTTTCTTTCCTGATTCTGACATCAGGCAGCCCTGTCCTTGGATCAGTAACTCATCTTGAATTCCTTCCATCTAACTGAGAATTCGTCCCAGACTTCCTGTTGCTCTGATTTTACTTTCTGGTATCACGTTGGCTTTAAAACCTCACCTGCCTTAAGCTAGTGATCAAGGTCAACATGACCAGTGATACGTCAGATGGATATCACATATTTCCTGACAGGTTGTGATAAGAAGAGCACTTTGTCTTGGTGATAATCTTCCCTGAAATTTATAATCCCAGTCTAAACAAGAGAAACAAACCATCATGAGGGACATTCCACACAATACCTGAACAGTATTATTCAAAAGCATCAAGGTCATGAAAAACAAGGGAAGATTAAGAAACTCACAGACCAGACGAAGCTAAGGAGACTTGAGGACTAAATGCAAAGTGGTGCCCTGGACAGACTCCTCAACAGGACATGAGTGTGAAAACAGGTGCACCACAAATAAAGTTATAGTTTCATTAACAGTATGGTACCTATGTTATCAGTTTCCTAAGTTGACAAATGTACCATGGTTATTAAGGTTAATTTTAGAAGTTAGGTGAAGGGTATAGCTCTCTGCACTGGCTTTACAACTCTTCTGTAAATCGAAAAGTATTTCAAAATAAAGAGTTAAAAAATACAACCCTAATCTGACTGAGTAGTTACTTTCAATTTTGAACCCCATAATGCACTCAGATTTCCATGAGCTACCTCATGGTAGTGGGCAGGGAGCGAAAGAACTGAGCCCATTCTCCTGAAAGAAGTTGAATGTATGCTGAGTCTGTTCAGGGCACTACATTGAAAGTCCTCCCAAGTCCTATAAACAAGCTATGAAAAATGGCCTGACGATTTAGTACTGTAAGATCAGAGCCTCTCTATGTAAGGTCAAACCTAATGCATATAAAAAAGGGAAAATTACAGCCCCCCAAACTAATACACAGCAAAAGTCTTTTAAGAATGGGTCTACTAATCATCAAAGGCATAGATTTAAATGGCACTCCACTATAATTTTCAGATGGCATCTGTGTGAACAAAAGAATAGGGAGTTTATCCACCATACCTCAGAAAAACTGAGATATTCAGTTAGATGGATATAACTGGCATAACTTTATAGGGAAGAAAAAAAAATTGCAGTGACGAGTAATTTATTCAAGGGGAAAATGTTACCAGCATAATTAGCATATGAGAGTTAATGCATAACATTATGGGTATAGAGCAGCAGCTCTCACATTTTGGGGTCTTCTTTTTTTTTCTTTAAGAACTTTTATTGAGATACAATTGATATACAATAAACTGCATATAATTAAAGTGTACAATTTGATATTTTTTTTCTTATTAGTAATGCATATATGGCAATCCCAATCTCCCAATTCACACCCCCCCCGCCCCCAGCGCTTTCCCCACTTGGTGTCCATATGTTTGTTCTCCACATCTGTGTCTCTATTTCTGCCTTGCAAACCTGTTGATTTGTAACATTTTTCTATATTCAGCATATATGTGTTAATATACGATACTTGTTTTTCTCTTTCTGACTCACTTCACTCTGTATGACAGTCTCTAGGTCCATCCATGTCTCTACAAATGTCCCTATTTCGTTCCTTTTTACAACACTTTAGGGTCTTAAGGACACTTTATACACTTGAAAATTATAAAGGACCCCCAAAGAGCATTTGTTTATATGGATTATAGATAGCTTTTGGTGTTTACCATATTTGATATTAAATTTGATAATTTAAAATATTTATTAATTCATTAAAAACCAGTGCATGTTAACATAAAAACATTACTTTAATAAAATAACCATATTCTCCAAACAGAATTAGCAAGAGAGGTGGCACTGCTTTACAATTATGCAAAACTTTAAAATATCTGGCTGAATAGTAGACAGCTGGGTTCTCATATCTGTTTCTGCATTCAATCTGTTCTATGATATGTTGTTATGGTTGAAACAACTGAAGAAAATATGGCCTCTCATAGATATGTAGTTGGAAAAGAAAGAAGTATTTTAATAGATAAACTGTGGATATATATTCTTTTATATTATAACACAACTCAATAAGTGATAGTTTCTTAAAGATTAGTTGCCCTGGGAAATCTGAAACTGTATCAATGAATTCTTTGTATTCTTTAAAATCTATTGGTTTATTTTGCACTTTCAGTGAACATTTTATCCATGCAGTGATTTTCTACAATCATGCACTAGTCATTTGGAAAGTACTGATTCAATAGGTTACACAGCTCTTTCAAAGGCTGACGCATTTCACTATATGATTTCAAAAGATGAAGTTCGCTTATATCACTACCCATCTCACGTGAAAACTGTTTGGAAAGTTGTCAATCTCACAGTGGCAAATAAAAATTTTCTATGGTTTCCCCAAATTCTAATTTTCTATTGAACCTTTAATTTTATCTTAGGCAGTGAATGCTATCAGTTGTTTTCCTTGGGTCACAGACTCACTTTTTGTTCATTTTTGAGAAAATGTCTGCCAAACACCCAAGTTTGAATAACCATAACCAATAACCACTGTCAGTCAGTCATCCATTAACGACCACGTTTCAGGAAAAAAACAGCCAGTTCCCCAAACACCCGCCCACAGCAGGTGGAGATGGTTTATGCAAACTTCCTATTTAGTTACACTGAATATGAAAAAGACATTTACTCAAAGGGGAGGGGGGCTTTAATAAAATTAATAATTTTTACTGCTCCATCAAGAACATTATTTAGTGAAACTGGGTTTTAAAAACAATTACCATTGTGTGACAGTAAAGAAAACAGTGCCTAGGAAGACAGTTTGGTGCCACTGCCTTGATTCATGCTAAAGAGCCAGCAGTCTTACTTTCATTGCTTTCGCACCATTGGTGCAAATGTCAACACAGTGCAAAAGGCAGAGACCATCTTGATATTATTAAGGCAACAGTTTTGACCCCCATGGAGCTTCTGGGGATCCCCAGGGTATATGGACCACACGTTGAGAACTACTGATAAAAAGGACAATTATAAGGATGCCATTTCTTTTCTTCGGAACTAGGGAACTTATCTAAGGAGAACCCATAAATCAGATGGTGAAACTTTCAACAAGGTCACTCAATTCATAGAGTTGTGGAAAGATTCAACAAAGGGAATGATAAATATAACATCAATATGTATCGGATATTATTTTAGTTGATGGGGAGTAAATTAACTCAGAAGAATGCAAAATAGTGGAGGGTCTATGACGTACTTGAATGCAGAACTGATTTTGGAAGACCAAGGTAAGGGCAGAGCATGGAGGAAAGGGGGAGAAATGAGACCACGCATGAACAAAGGCCACCACTTACCTCCGGCTCTGCATGGCTGGACGCCTTTGGCTGGCCCGACTTGAGAGGTAAGGGCATCTTACACAAGCTTTTGAAGACTGTGAAGTCCTCGGAAAGACAACTAGACCCAATCCTCTATTTAAAAAATTTTATTGACAATGTTTTCTCTCAAAATAGTTGACATTCATTTTTCTAATAAATCTGTCAGTTATTAACAAATTGAGCTGTGGAAGAAGAAAAAGTCTTAACTTTAGATGAGTCATTTCTAAAGTCTTTCATAATTTTTTTTTAAAAGGCAGCTCTTGGACCATACAATAAAGCTCCCAAATGAGGGGATGAGTAGACTCACACTGACGTTTAAATTTTTAGATTTGACAAAAGTAATGCAGTATATCTTGACAGCTATATTCAGTATCTTAATGCTAAGCTTTTTATGCTGAATACAGAATAGAATGAATTTTCCATCAGTGTTTCGACTAGGAGGTTTTAGGATTCCTATTCACTTAAGATAGCAGTCTGAGGCTGCCTGATAAAACAAGCAGTGGCTATTTCATAACTGCCTCATAAAATGTCTCAATATTTAAGAGAAAAGAAAACTCAAGACAAAAACATTTTGAAAATATATGTTGTGACCAAAATCTGGATGCTAAGTAAACATCCTTTAGTGTTCATCCAGAAAGACTTGCAGCTGTGGCATCTGTGATTTAAAATAACAAGATGAAGATCTCCATGTAAAAGATAAATGATATCATAAAAGTTTCTTATCAAAAGAAAATACATTTTCTGATGGAATTTATGTAGGAAAAAGCTTTACACTAAAGCCCATTTAATACACTGTAAAAATACTGGAACCTCTAAATTTGGAGTTTGGTTCGAGTACATGCTAGGCAATATTACTTTCTGTTTTGCACTACATTCTTTTTACAAATTGCAGATTAATTTTTCCTGTAAGGATGCTTTTTTACTTTAGTTTTGTTTGTAACTATGGCTACTGTAAGTTGACTTTATGGTAAAATATCAAATTTTATCCAGATGAACTGAAAACTAGGCTCCAGTTTCATTACCGGAGAGCTGCTCCTTTAAAAAAAAAGATTACAGTTTTAACATTGTACCAAAATATGATACAGTCATATTCTAAAATATACATGTATCCTTTAACATGGATTAGATCTAAATCTCCCAAAGGGCAAATGCTCCCCTCTACAAATGAGACTGCATGAGAATCTGGAAGCCCGGTTTGATTTGTGCAGCCTAGCTAACCACTGAAATAACCACCAAGCCTGTTATAATTCAGTATGCAACTGAGCTAGTCTTCCACACCAGCAGAGGGAAAAGAAAAAAAAAAAACCCTCTCATTTTCTAAAGTTGCCCATCTCTATCCGTTTCTGTCGAATTGCCACAATTGCCCAGATAAAACATTTGAGAGTATGTCAGCTTTAATTAATGTAACATGACCTGATCATTTCCACAGTTAAGAATAAAGAAGTCTGCATTCTTTAAATCCAAAGCTCAACCTGGAGATTATGCTAAGTTGCTTCATTCATAGTCCACACTCCTCCGCTCATGTCAGAAGGACAGCATTTGTCCCCTCTAGTGATAAACAAATTATACATGAAATCAATTCCACTTCACAATCATTTTCCCTATTGGGTATTATCTTTCCTTCTCTGCTCCCTCCGGTTAAGCCGGCATCCTGTAACTTGCTAATGAGCTGGGGGCTTTCTGTTCCAGGTGGCACCCCCTGCCTCGAAGTCATGACATTTCCCATTTCGAATGCTGCTGGCATTTTTCGACAGCTCCTGCTAACTAGCCTTTTTGACCTGCACTAAGAGGAACTCATCTGATCGAATCCTCTAACCTGCCAATCATTCCAGCAAATGATCTTCACAGTCACTCCCAAGGCAGGAATGGAAAAAAAAAAAAAAAAAAAAAGGAAATGCGAGTGAGAGAATGAGGGAGTAGGCAAGCGGCTGCCTCTGCAGCTACCTAATGAGAATACTTTAAGTCTCTGAGGCAGCTGAAACACTGAAAAACTGGTGGGAAAATTAGGACACAACTGAATGCCTGGCTCTGTAATTACTGATTTCTTTCCATCCTGAGATCATTTTGAGAGCAACACCTCTGAGATGTGCTAGTTTCTAAAGAACACAGGAACACCCTACCTTACATAGAGAAAATAGATTTATTTCTCCTGCCACTATCAATATGCAATTCTCATAATCCCACTCTGTCAAACAGCATCCTTTGCAGAATTAATTATGTGCTATAAGCTTGTTAAGGGTGCATCTGTAAACCAGGGATGATTATCATGTTGGCCACAGTGAAGGAAGGACTTCTTTTTTCTTCCCCCCAGCATATTTTAAATGTTGCCACCGTTTAGGGGGTGTTGATTTTTTACATGTTTACATAAAAACAAACAGGGATAGTGAAGGTTGGCATTGGGCTCAGGGAGGATTTAATACTGACAACACAGGATAATCTGGACATTCTTAATATTAATGAAAGTAAAATAATTTCTTTTCCTTCCAGATTTTTCTTGCCTATGCACAATCAGTTTATTTAGTGGGTTCCCAGCCCACAGAATAACCCGGTTACTTTAGGAAAAAAGATCCACGACATGGATCTTTGGCAATGGATTCTATCTATTCTAGATATTGTGACACGAAGCAGATTTGTTGACCAAGGAATGATACAGTATAATTATGTGTTATCATTACACCATTTACGTAATAATGTAAAATAAATACTGTGCATGATTTAATTGCACATGATAATCACACATCTTTCCCCATTTATAGTAATTAGGCCAATAGCCCCATTTACAGTAATTATTATATGTAATTGAGGGCATTTTACTAATTGCATTGAAAATGATAATCCAGAGCAATTAAAAATCTAAGGGCACTATACACAATGCAAACTGCATTAAAAGAACAGTGATAGGGCTTCCCTGGTGGCGCAGTGGTTAAGAATCTGCCTGTCAATGCAGGGGACACGGGTTTGATCCTGGCTTGGGAAGCAACTAAGCCCATGCAGCACAACTAGTGAGCCTGTGCTCTAGAGCCCACGAGCCACAACTGTTGAGCCCACATGTCACAACTACTGAAGCCTGTGTGCCTAGAGCCCGTGCTCTGCAACAAGAGAAGCCACTGCAATGAGAAGTCCGCGCACCACAATGAAGAGTAGCCCCCACTCACCACAACTAGAGAAAGCCGTGCGCAGCAATGAAGATCCAACACAGCCAATACATACATACACACATAAAAAATAAATAAATATTTGGAAAAAAAAAAGAATGGTGATAATTTAAAGGGGAAAGATTCAGCCAAGTGTGGAAGTTAACAGTATTTGATTCCATGCTTAGCATATCTGGTAATATTTATTATGATATAAATTTCCATCAATTTCTCAAACTTTTGTATTGTTTTTCTTCTACATCTTATACACTATTTCATCAGCTGGAGACGTTATCCTTTGTTTAATCTATGATGCTATTCTAACAAGTCTAGGACTGTTGAAAAATTATTCTATTTGGCTATGTGAGTGTATAGAGTGTGTGTGTGTGTATGTGTGTGTGTGTGTTGGTAGAGGAAACAGCTATCCTAAATTCCAAAGGAGACTCACTAAATTATTCATTTGCATGACCAATTTGATGTTCTTAAAAGCTTTACTCATCGAAGCATCCCAGAATATTGCAAACATTTTGTTAAATATACTTGTAATAATTTAGCTAAAATGATTAACTTTGTTAGACTTGAAATACACTCGGGTTGCGGTTTTCATCACATCTGCTATCTGTCTAGAATGTTAATGTGTCTAAGGACCGACTCCCTGGCTTTTGTCCCAGGGCCCCAATGTCTATCCCTCCTCAATCCCACTCCCCATTTCTACCCAGACAAAGCTCGCCTGTGAGGAGTATCTCAGGAGTGATGAGCATTTGTGGGACAATGGCAATAGTTTCCAGCTTTTTTTTTGCCTTCCCTACTCGACATTGTCATTTAGACATTGTCCTCCATGCATTCAAATGTCATCCCAGACCATCAGCCCACTTCAACTCAAACAGCCTCCTTTTATGCTCAGACACTTCTTAGAGTATCCGCAGACCACAAAGACTGTCTAGTGGGACTCAGCTGCTATCCTGGTATTAATAATACAATACAGTGCACTTAGGGCATAGACGATTCCCTCTGTATCCCAAATTCACAAGAATCAACATTAAATGAAAAGGAAAAATAGAGCACCTGAACTGATTATAACTACTTGTCATATGCGACTGTTAACTTCATAATAGTTTGGCCAAGCCTTCTAATAGACGTCTTGCTAGTAGCCACATCACATCTTGTGCCCACTATTTATAAGAAAGCTTCACTCATATTATGCTGCTGGCTAAATAGTCCCTAAGAAATTAATTTAGGTTTTAAAAAGACAGAAGATGCAAGTTGCAGTGCTATTCTCACCCCTCCCCCTACCCCCCATCCTCAATTTGAAAGCTCATCTGACCTGGAAATATTGAATCACAAAACACAGCCAATTTTCCAGCATCCACGGGCTGATGAACCAATATGTGGAGCATCAAACTGGCTTCTTCTTTTTAGCCATTTTGCTTTTAAAAACTCTCAGTCACAGAAGGGAAAAGGAAAAGCAAGGGCAAAAACCCCTCTATTTTTAATGTAAAAAATATCACTCTGAATTCTTTGTTTTTAAGAAAAACACACTGAAATATTTAAAGGTAATGGAGCATCGTGTGAAGAAAAACAACGTGTATGTGCACACGTTTGTGTGTCTGTATGAGAAAGAGTGAGGGGGGAGAGAGAACGAATATCACAAAGCAAATGTAGTAAAACGCAAACATTTGGGGAAAGTGGGTGATGTGTACCAGGCATTCTTTGTATTACTCCTGAAACTTTTCTGTACATCTGCAATTATGTCAATATAGAGAAAAATAAATACTTTAAAAAACGCACTCTGGATGAACGTAGCATGATGTATTCAACTTCCTTTTCATTCTGCTCTCTGACAATCCCGGGACATAATTAAGCAGATTAGATCGTAAAGGAAGTAGAGTCTTTGGTGAGCCCGTTCACAGGGTTGGTGGAGGTGGTGCGGGGTACAGCTCAGAGGTACCCCAAAGGAACAGGGGAACGGAGACGCAGAGAAGGGAGAGGGAGACGAGAAGAGACAGACTTCCTTAGCTCACTACGCTGCATCAGGGTTTAGAGGAGGTAATAGACTCTCCAGCAGAGAGGAGAAGCTAAGGAAGGAAAGGTGGGGGTGGGGTGGGGAAATAAACCACCCTCCAGCCTTTTCTCAATCCAGTGTTCACACGTGTAGTCTGCAGGTGCGTGGTGGGAGGCACTGTCAATTTCCTGAATGAGATACATTTCTTAATCTGCAGCAACATAAAGGGAATGAAAGAAAAACAGGGATTCTTTCAAATAAAACCTGCAAGGAACACTAAGGTTTGTTTCCCCCTCGGCCTGTTGTTATGTCCACAACTATTTCTGTCAACTACATGAGACAAGAGAGATAAGAAACACAGATAAAACTGTAGTTGTTTGATAGGGAAAAAAAATTGCAGAGTCATGCAGAAAATAACCATTCTTGCAGGAAAAAAATCATAAATTTCCCTGCTACTGAAAGAAAGCTAATCCAACTCTTGAATTTTTTACATTGTGATAAGTACTAATGGGTGTTATCTCCTTTTGTGTCTACAGTTGAGAAAATGCAAGGTGGCTTAAAAAGAACAGTAGTCAAAAATATCACACATCCAGGATGCTGTTACTCCGTTAGAACCGGAGTTTGCCCTGATACTTGTCTGATCCTTCCTTTGGTAGTGTGCAGACCAGGCCGAATGCCTCCCAGCTGTGTGGCTTAGCTGTGTGGCTTGCTTTCCTAGAAGCTTCAGAGACTGCCAAGCCCGGAACCCTCTTCTGAGAGGTTCCTTAAGGAAAGCTGGGCCATCCAGTTCGCAGCTCAGCTGACTGGACTCACCCATAGCCTTGCCCAAAGCCTTGCGCACTCTCCATGATGATGGCTATAGCCATCAGAGCTGCTCTGGAGGAGGGTCTGAATCTGAAGAAATGAGCTTGGCAATGGTCTGCCCCAGACATAGAGGGACAAAGAGACGTGACGATAAGCAGCATGCATGTCAGCAGAAACAAGTCAGCAGAAGCCACGAGATGAAGAGAAGATGAAAGCACAGAGAGAGGAGAGGTCACAGCATGATGGAGAGCAAGAGGTGGCTGTTTCTCCAGGGGCAGGTACCAGCGTGAAGATGGCGGTTGAGGTGGATGGCGGACAAACCAGAGCTCCTGCTGCATCCTGATGGACATTCAGTTTTTGTGAGGCCTGCCCGTGCAGCTTCTTAGACCGTCCACCTGTTCTTCCTTACGTCCCTGAGCAATCTCATCAAAGACCACCATTAACTGAGGAAACCTCACCATGTCTCCTTCCCCCCGAAAGATCTCCACGCCTGCTTCCTCATGGTGGCTCCTGTCCCTGTGACACAGTGCTCTCTGTCATTCTCAGTCATCTGTCTCTGTCCCCCTCACTTTGCCACCTGCCTCCTTCCTCAGTTGAGCATTTCTACTTCTCAAACTTTCTGAGCTTCTCTGAAGTGGCTATGTTCTAGAACGGAAACATATTTTTACTGATTGAAGTCAGTTTAGTTTTCCCGATTCCTCTTTACAAAGGCAGGCAGGAGAAATGCTCTTCTTCAGTGCTGTCCAGCAGAACATTCTGTGATGCTGGAAAGGTCTTCGCTCTGCCCTGTCCAGTACAGTGGCTACTAGACATGGGTGGGTATTGAGCACTTGAAATGTGGTACTGCTACTCGGGGAGCCAAGTTGTAATTTAGTTTAATTTTAATTAATTACAAATAAACTTTAAATAGCTACATGGGGCTAGTGGTTACCTTGTTGGACAGCACAACTTTATACTAATTTTCTTTAAAAAAAAAAAAGGGAAGGGAAGGGAAGGAATGGATTTTCCTGTTTTGTATTTATCCAGTCCTGGCCCAAATAAGTTAATTATTTTACTTCATAAATGTACAATTCTTAAACATTTACTGAAGAGGGCATAATATGTGGTTCAAAGGCTACCTACATCAACATCCTCTAGGGTTCTTTAAAATGCAGATTCATAGACCCCAGGACCCTGATTTTTAAAAAACGCACCAGGAATTTTGCTACCCCCCGCTGGGTGTGTGAACACCTCTCTACTGAACGTTCAGATAGCGAGGCCAGAGAGTCTTAAGCACCAATGCATTATATTTTGTTTGGAGTTCAGCTTTTTAAAAAATCTTTGTCTTATTTAATTAAAAGTCTTGAGCAATTTATGCATCCTACTGTTTACCTGGCAGCCTACTTTTAGGAAACTATTGCTTGATGACGGAGTCAAGCAGAAAGAGTCTACTACATTTTATTTTTCATTTTCATATAATACTTAAATAACGTTGATTAGCAAAGATAATATACCAGAAAGCAAGGAGGGGATCACCAAAATATGTATGGAGTTAACTTCTTTCACTTGAACCAAATACAGCTTTTCCATGCACCAGACAGATATTTGTATATTTATTATGAATTTAATAGGGTCTGAAAACCACTTGATTCATTGAAAAGAGATGTTCCATAATGAGCAGATACCATTTCAGGAAAATTATAAAACATCTGTCTAAAAGATTAGAGGCCATTCTTATCCCCTGTATTCAACAAAAGCAGAGCAGACAGAGCGACTGTGCACTTCCGGTCCCAATTTAGAACGACTGGAAAATTAAGCACAGCATGGGGGTGTATTTGGTATTGCTGTGCACAAATATAAGTGATACTAATGGATGTGATATTCAATATAGTTTCTGGCCTTTCCCTTGGGGAAAATTTCCCTGCGTTTCAGGCGCTCTCAGACTGTAGGGAAGTCCTATCCTTTAATGCTGATAAGAAGGGTGGGGACAACCTCTGCAGTCTGTAGTTTACTCATATCTTTAGAGGATAACACACTGTAGGAAGCACAGTATTTTGGTCATCCATTGGCTCTGTTTTTAAACTTAGGTGCATGTGGTTTTCGTTTCATTTGGTTACAAGACTCTGAAACCAAAATTGCTTTCTGCTGCAAAGAAAAATTGCTTCTCATTAGCTTTTCCAGTAAGGCCAGTTTATGCAAATCCAGAATTATTAACTAAATAACTGAAGTGACCTTAGTATACAAGTTTAGAAACAATTTGGCATTGTGGTATAAGAGAAAGACTAGGACTTGAAATGCTCCTGTCTTCTCAGTCCTCCATCACTTCAAAACCAGAAGTGGTACAATGCATTTTCCACACTTACCTCTGTGTAACTCGCCAAAGAGAGGTGGTTAAAATGCTAGATTACAGTCTTAGCCTCTTTGACCCCTCAGCCTCTTCCCTCTTCCTCTCCTTCCCAATCCCTCTGGGCTTTACAAAGAATTGAGACATTTGAGGAAACCTCAAGATGCCACAGCCTGCTCCAAACTGTTAATTAATTCATCAACAACAAAATCAAAATCTAGGGAATTATATATTTACTTTATGAATACCCTTGTTTATGTAGACTTTTGGCTCTATAATATCTACAATATAGACACTGATATTCAGCTATTGATCAGCATCAGCTCCACTGTGCAGGATTATTAGGCCAATACATAGGCTATGTTATTTAATCACGAAGATGAACCCATTTGATTAAAATAAAACCCTACAAAGGTGAAAAATTAAAATGATTTTTTTGGCTGACTTATAGAAAACTCTTAAAATCTAGCTTCCGTGCAGTTTTTCTGAGAAAAAAAAAATTTAGATGTTTCCTCAATATAATGTTGAATCAAACTGAGATACTTGGATTTCAAAGAAAACAATAAAGGCAATAATAATATCAAAGCTTTAAAAGTTTTTGTGAAAATGACAAAATTCATAGAAAACATATTTGTAGTATTATTAGATAATTCTAGAGGAAGAGGTTCTAGATATACCCTTGAATCTAGTTTAAAAAACATACTACAAAGGAAAAAAACCTTTGTAAAGGCTTTTGAATACTGATGACTGCAGTTCTGAGCAGCTCTTTAAAATCTCTTTTCACTTAGCAATTTTTGAGACCTTATGGGCAACGCTTCTGTCCAGTGAGCCTGATTTGATTTACACGGAAACGCTGACTTGAAACACGTTTTAGCAGTTTTGACTGGCCAAGCTCAGGTCAGAGAGATCTCAAAAGAGCAGAGAAGAAAGAACACAGGCCTGCAGTGGAAATTCAGGCTGGCTTGTGTGTATGTGTGTATGAGGCAGCAGCACAAATAAAGTCCACTTTTTGTTTTGTTCTACTGAATTGGCTAAGGGATTTATAAAGCCAGGGGCTCTCATTATGGTAATGCAGGTTAAATACTTTAAAAAGCACCTGCTGCAACCCTCATGAATGGAAACCATTCTCAGAACCAGGAGATAACTGGTCAGAAACTCAGCCCCACTCTTTGACCAACTGAAGTGAGACTGCAAATGCTACTTAGCGAATAAAGTTGTGCTTCCAGGTAAACGTTTTATCCAACAGGGAGAAATAGCCAGAAGAACGAAGAATCTTACTCTTAGGTATGAAATAGCAAGTGTACTAGTAACATTTCCGGGCAGGCATTTATACACCATCTTTTATCAATGTGGGACTCTTTTCCCCATTCATAAATCACCACCATACTCCTGAGAGGCCCCAACTGACGCCCACACACTGAGCGCACGCAAAAGCGAAGTCCAAAGGTACTGTCTAATCACTCACAAGACAATGTGGACATTTAATCTGCTGACAGTTCAGCCTTTTAACATATTTCAAATTAAGACAGAGAGGAAGGAAAAGGAGCCCCTGCGATGCTGTCTGTATTTCTCAATTCACAGGAACATTTAATTACTGAACAGCCACACAAACAAGTAACAATATGGGCTAGCAAATAAAAAGCCTTCCCCATAAAAAGTTGGTTCTCTATTTGCGTCAGAGTTATGTTGCATTAAACAAAAAGATATATATATATATATATATATATATATATAGAGAGAGAGAGAGAGAGAGAGAGAGAGAGAGAGAGAGAGGCATAAACTTCCAAAAAACCCAGACATTTCCAACTGGCAATAAAGACACAGCCTTTTCAGAAGCTGCCGTCTTATGCTTGTTTCTGTAAAGCCTGTGTCATGACCGAGACAGGCCCACATGCTTGGAGATGGTCTCATTTAGGTTCTGCTTCCCATCTGCAGAATAGCAGAGGTCAAAGAATTGAATAGGAAAAAAAGAAGAGCTTTACCACGATCAGGTCTGTTACTGGGGGCCACGCAGGAATGAGCAATGGGTGAAGAGGCCCACACAGCCACGAAGCTAGACTAGGGAGCTCATGTCCCTTCCAAAGGAGGCAGCCACAGTTCCGTTACACACACACACTTTTGGCAGGAATGTGAGTGCCGTGTTGCCAGAGTTGCTGCTTTTTTGAGAAAAGCCGGAAACACAGATTTTGTGTAAAATCTCTCCATTTTAAAACGAGAGCAACCAAGGAAAAAAACTGTGTGGGCCACACAAAGCAGCTCTGTGGCTTAGATATCCTCCGAGGTTAACCATCTTCTAACTTCAATGAAGAATGAGTGAGTAGTGAAACGATTTGCTTATGACGAAAAGGGTTTGCTTGTGACTACGTAAATAAAGTACCGTTTTGGTTAGAATCTAGTAAGTGCCTAAAAATATATGGAAATGACTGACAGCATGCTGCCTCCCTAAAATCTGTAATGAATGCCATAACGAGCATAAGAGATTCATAAGATTCTTAGGAAAAAATAAATCTGAAATATTTCATTTGAAAGATCGACTCAATGTCTTTTCACAATTACTTTCCAAGTAAAGTAGGTCATCTTACCTGTGCTCTCTTGAGAATGCTGTGCGCATCAGTGCTTGCTATTTGATAGACTTTTGCCATAACTATTGTTTTTCCCAAAGGCCCGCACGCTTTCTCCGGCTTCTGGTTGCAATCTTACATTTGGGACGGTAAAAATAGAAGACACTGTGGACAGAATGAGAAGTTTTCATTTATAAACTTATAGGTGTATTTATAATCTTTTCTTTCAAAAAAAAATGGAGGTTGAGATGCAGTGCTGGACGCCCAGCACATGAAACATCATGGTATGTGTTGGTCTTTGAAATGTCAAGTTGTCACAGCCACAGCCACACACACACACACACACACACACACACACACACACACACACTCATACAGATTTACACACACATATGACAGGACAGTCTGCCTTCCCCTCCAAACCACAGCTCAGTTGATCTCTCATTTTTTCTCTGATCTAGAGCAATGAGCTTGAATTTGGAAATGACATATTTTGCCCTTTTGTTTTTGGCTGCATTGGGTCTTTGTTGTTGCACACGGGCTTTTCTCTTTTGTGGTGAGGGGGGCTACTCTTCGTTGAGGTGTGCTGGCTTCTCACTGCAGTGACTTCTCTTGTTGTAGAGCTCAGGCTCTAGGTGGGTGGGCTTCAATAGTTGTGGCACGTGGGCTCAGTATTTGTGGCTCCAGGGCTCTAGAGCGCAGGCTCAGTAGTTGCAGCACACAGGGGCTTAGTTGTTCCGCAGCATGTGAGATCTTCCCGGACCAGGGCTTGAACTCGTGTCCCTGCATTGGCAGGCGGATTCTTAACCACTGCACCACCAGGAAAGTCCTCCCCTTTCTTTGTGTCATTCTTTCATTCATTCTTCACAGAAACATTTATTGAGCCTCACACTGTCCTAGGCTTTCAGAATCTTGTAGTGTGCAAATCAGAATGAAAAGATACCCTGTTTTTTGTAGATTCCATTTAGGGGAGACAGGTGATAAACACTTAGACAAATATATCAACTAGTTGTAAGTGTTATGAAGAAAAATAAAGCAGAGAAGAGAAGCAGGAAGTGATGGGGTGGAAACAGGTCAGGGAAGGCTTCCCAGATAAGGTATATTTGAGCAGAGACCCAAAAAAGGTGAGAGGACAAGTCATGCATGTATCTGGAGGAAGAGTACGGACAATCTGAAGAAAGAGGAAACAGTAAAGCCGCTCCAAGGAGCAAAAGGAGAAGCAGGCAAAACAGTGAGGAGGCTACTGTAAAAATACAGGTGAAAGAAGATGGTGAGTGACATGGGGTGAGAGATGGCAGTGGAGAAGTGAGGATGGTCTATTGATCTATTTTGAAGGTCATGCCAACAGAGTCTATGGAAGAAATGGGTTTGGGTATGACAAAAGGAGAAGTCAAGGGTAACTTCCACCAACTGGAAGAGTGACATTGCCATTTATTAACACGGTGAAGACTACAAAATGAGTAAAGATAAAGGAGTTCAGTTTGGTAATATGAAGTTGGAGACGCCTACTAGATGTCCAGATGGAGATGTTAAGTAGTCGGCTGGGATATGCAAGTCTGGTGTCAGGGAGGATGGGACTGGAGACTGAAATCTGGAAGCTGTCAGTGTACACAGATGATATCTAAATCACGAGATTCAGTGAGATCATCTAGACTCTCAGGAGCATATGCAGATAGGAGGATCTGAGGATTAAGCCCCAGGGCACTCTAAGAGTGAGAGGTCTGGCAGATGAGAAATCTGCAAAGGAGCATGAAAAGGAATGTTTAGGGAGGCAAGAGGAAAACGTCCTGACCTGGAATCCAAGTGAAGGAAATGTTACTAGGAGGGGATGGTGGTCAATTGTGCTGAATTATGCTGATGGATCAAGATGAGGGCTGGGGAAAGACCAACGGATAGAGGTAACACCAGCAGCTGTGGAGTCTTGGGTGCAAAAGCTCGGTTCAAGAGGACTCTAGAGAGAATGGGAGTCTAGGAACTGGAGCAGCAAATGTACTTGAACAGGGTGTGTTTTACTTTTAAAAAGATGGCACGGAGCTCCATTAATGGCATAAGGCTGCTTTAGGATAACATATAGGACATATATAGGAATAAGTAAGAAACTCTACCCACATTAGAGCTGGAAAGGTCCTTAGGGATCACTGTGTCTCTAAATGAGAAACTGGAAACCCACATAGACTAAGCCACTTGTCCAAAGCTGCCCAGCTAGTTAACAGCAGAGCCGAAGCTAGAATGCAGGTGGTCTGATTCCCAGTTCAGTGCTCTTCACAATGCACCAATTTGTTGGCCTTCTTTTACTGCAGATCTGAGTTTTGTGAATTAGCAAATGAATGTAATAAAAATCAAGGACTCTGCGCTATGAAGTGTATTTTGTTCATTTACTTTGACAAGGGTAGTTCAGCTTCAATAATTTATGTAACTTGATAGTATACACAGGAGAATGCCCTGTGGTGTACTTGGGGAAAGTAATGAATTTCTTCTAAATCAGCCCTCCATTTGCCTCCCTGCAATTAAATCTTTGTGAAGAAGTGGGGCAAGGCTGTTGGGGTTTTGGGATAGAGGAAGAATGACAGGGTGCCACTAGAATTAGCCAGCTTTAAGTGCAAGAGCCCCAGGTAACTGTACCATAATCCTTGCTTGATGAATCTATAACTCCTGCTTCAGTGGCACACTAATACATTACTTCTACCTTTTGGTATTATGTAAACTGGGCAGGTTTTAAGGACTAGTACAATAAAGAAAGATATTATATTGTTATATGTTCTTCCAAAGCAAATAACCGTCTGGCAATCAGCATGTAACTTCATTTTTATAAGAATTCATGGAATGACTGCAGTGCTGTGTGTAACCAAGGTTCTAATAACACTGGATACTCTTCTAGAAAGGTCTGGTATATTAAAGTAGGCCAAGAAGGCTGGAGCCCACTTTGAACTTATTTTTGTTACCGTCTTCTCCTTTTAACCTGGGTTTGCTTTCCTTGCAACAGTGTTTTCCCTTTGTGGACATTCTTTAAAAAAAAAAAAAAAAAAAAGCCATGACCCACCTTTAAGAATGTGACTGCTATGGACTTAGTGGTGTCCCTCCAAAATTCATATGCTGAAGCCTTAAGCCCCCATGTGATAGTTTTCCAAGATGGGGCCTCTGGGAAGTAATCAGGGTTAGGTGAAGTCATGAGGGTGTGACCCTTAGGATACGATTAGTGTCTGTATACGAAAAGGAAGAGGGGGTGGGGGGAGAGGTGTCACTGTTTCTCTCTCTGCCAGGTGAGGATACAGGGGGGTGGCTATCAAATCAGGAGCACTGATCTTGCCGACACCTTGATCTTGGACGTCCCAGCCTTGAGAACTGTGAGAAATAAATGTTGTTTAAGCCCCAGGCTATGTTATTCTGTTATTGCAGCCTGAACAGACTTTGTATTAATGTGAGGCTCCTGAAACTGATTAATAGAAAGCATGACTTGGTTGCAAAAACAATCCATTTATTGGTCCTGCAACACTTCTCTTCAGATGGACCTCTTTCCAAATCTCCTTGAAAAGGAAGCATATGAGGTTACTGGCATTGCTGCTGCCGCTGCCGCCACCCGCCAGGTGGTGAACTTCTACTAGACTCCATACTAACGTCAAATTTAATTTTAAGAATTTCAAGGACTCCTAAATACAGTCTGCAGAATATTAACCTAGATAACAGAGTCACCAGAACCCATCATTTCACCTAAAAAAAGCCAGTTCCCAAAGTCTCCAGAGCCTAGGAATTCTTTGTTTGGTAAACATGTTTACAAGGACTACCACGTCGTTGGAAATGGAAATGACTGTGGTATCTGACACTGGGATTGTCCTTTCTTGCGACTGGATTTATGCTTCATAATGATTATCTACTAGACACAGAAATAGCCGTTCTGTAACTCAAAATTGTTACCGGAGGCATTTAGCAGAATCTTGCTTTAAAAATGTCATGATTTTTCATCTTTATTCTCCCCCCTTCAAAAGGTTTCACTGCCCCTGGTGTTTAACGTTATGCAAAGACGTGTTTCTGCCGACGAGTATCGCCTTATGGTTATGCTTCTGCAAATAGCCTGCTGTGAGCTGATAAAGGGATTAATGCAGCCAAAATTCTTAATCTGTGAAATTACAAATTAAATTCTCATATTAAAAATACCACCCTGAGGTATTTTTTGTGGTGTTAATTCCCCTCTGGTGCTCTGCATACATTGTGCTCATTAATGACGGGGACAAGGCTGTCTCCGTGGGCAGCCTGCTGCTGAGTGATAATGTGTAGGCATTTACTTACTGATAGAAACTGGATTGAACCACCGGCTGACAAACTAAGGGGCAAGCGGGTAATAAGGCCATATTAACAGCAAAGTACTACTACAGAATTCAGAACTCACAGGCCATCGAAATCCTGGCTGAAACTCAATCATCAAGTCAGATGGGACTGAGATGTCACCAAGGAGAAGTGAGTGATATCAAGTTACAAGTTATACTAAATGGGAAAACAAACCACATGTTTGAGTTTGATGAGCCAGAAACTAGTGAGTTCACTGGCATCATTTCTTTTTTCAATATGGGGCGATGTGTCATCAACTCATTATTTTTCTATAGGGATTTTGTCTTTTTTTTTTTTTTAATAAGGAGAGCTGTAGTAATGGTCAGTGGGTAGACTCTTAGAAAGGAAGTACGGAAGAATATGGGATAGATATGGGCTTGGAATATATGAAATACTTAAGAAGATTTCCAGACATGGGGGAGTAGTAGGTTAACATATCTATAGTTTCTTTAGAGCAAAAAAAGTAATTAGGATTAAATATGAGATATCAGAAAAGATTTAGGGTAGGAATACCCAAGAGTTGTTACTTGGGACTTACTTCCAAAATAAAAGGTTATTGTTGTTGAGGAGACTCCAATGCTATCGTGGGGGGAAAAAGGTCTAAGAGAATAAAGAAATAACTTTTGCATATATCTATGCTAAGTGATGTATACCCAAGGATTAATAATATTATAAATATCCATCTATATCTGTAGTATATTAATTTTTAAGGCAATAAGAAAAGAGTATGAGAAGAAATATCTCTCATTGGCATTTGGAAAGAAGGTATCACCATTGAACAAAAGTGTTCTTATTGCAATAGAGTTTGCAAAATTTCAGAAGAATTTTGTTTCACACTTTGGAAGAAAGATGAGATCCTTCCAGTCATAAATCCTTCCCCAAATATTTAAAATGTAATTCAAAAAGGCTGTGTAAATATGAACACTTTTGTAAAAACAAAACAAAAACCCACCCAGGAATGTGTTTTGTTTTAAGAGATCCAGAGAAGAGCTCTGTATGAATACCAAGAGCATTTGTAGTTAAAATGAATTACATGTCTTCAATTCTTACGCATCAATTCAGTGCATTAGCCAATTGTCAACTCTGTTCATCAGCTCACTGCATAGCAGCCCTTTTTAAGGTTATTGTTATACCCAAGATGGTCTCTGAGAATCAAACAGAAATGAATCATTTCTACTCTGTGTACTGCAGCCAGTTAAAAAATACTGTATGCATAAGGCACTAAATATGTAAATCACATTTTCCTTTTCCTTTATGACAGCTCAGATCATTTTTTTGGACACACACATAATCAAATACAAAGACATGCAGCTGCTGACTGCAGAGCAGAGATAGCAAAAAAGGAATCCATTTTCTTCCTGTGTCTGGTAAGCTAGCAATTGAATGGCAGGATTGCACTAACTATATACACAGGAACCCGCTCCCCCCATTCTCCCTCATTCTCTCTCTCTCTCTCCACACACACACAGAAAGCACATACAAACATACATAATATTAGAGATGCACATATAAACATGTGAATCTCTCTACATGGATGTTACACATATACACTAAAATCACGTCCCTGCTTCCACTGGACGTTTCGAATCTGTCATACTCACTATCAGTCAGTTCCCATAGCCGTGGCGGCAGGTCACTAAAATACTCGTGGCTCAAGGCGGCCTGTGCTGATAGTCTGTTCTTTGGGGAACACTGTAGGAGCTTGGAAGCCAGATCCTCTGCGTGATTCACATAGCTGAGCCTGAAAACACAAGCAACAAAGAGAGAAATCAGAACAAACAAGAAAATCCACTAAGTAGGATTATGTCCTAAGACATAAGGCTCACCTAATTTTTCTGGACTCATTTATTCCTGGCCAAGAAAACAAGTTAAATTGCCTGCTGAAAATAAAAAGCAGAATTCACATTCGTTTCTACAGTATCCCCCTTACTGTAAATCAGCTTTTACTCTTGATATCCTCATTGATTTAACATATTTCTATTATAAGCAAAGGGTTGATATTTTCAGGATAGAATTAGGTCCCAAGGTAGAAAATTTCAGAAGATAATTAATCAAATAGTTGCCAGAATTTGTTCATAGAAGATATGTACTGCATACACATCTGGATACATTTATAGGGAAATTAATACAAAATAACCAGGAGAATTAAAATAAATCTGCCATTAAATTCTACAGTTACTAAAGTTAGTTTTTCCTCTAAGAATTTACATTTTCTCACATTGAACAAAAAATTATTGGAATACGTACCCTTTCAAGTATTAACAATCATAATATTAACATGCAGGTTAACAAAGGGGATAAGCTTAAACCATATGGGACTGAATCAATTCAAGATGACCTTTAAAACAACAGTAGAGAGAACATATGTGTCTCAAGATTACCAAAAAAGCAGAGGAGTAAAATCTTCCATGTGGTACAACTTTCAAATGGGTAGCAGACCACACTGCCCAGCCCAGCCTTGTTTTTCGTGGAATCTCTATTTCCCTGCTCAGGGCAATCAAACCCAGATAGCTAACATAAAAATGATAATAAGTCTTCCTAATAATGACTACCATTTATGAGTAGTTGAACATGTGCCAAGCACTCTTCCAGGCACTTTTCACATATTCTCATATTTGCTGTTCGGACAAGGTAACTCTGTTTCCACCCAACAGCAGAGGGTGCTCAGTGGAAGTCAGAGAGGGTAATGGGTTGCTCAATCAGCAGGCTGAGTGGATTCAAACACACCCAGAACTAGCTGACTCTAACGTGGTTTGCATGTGCCAGGCTCTGAAATTATTCCTAAAGGCTTTTTTACCCACAGATTCCTGAGTTTCCACAACAAGATGCAGGAAGTACAGTGACTCTGAGGCAGCATGTGAAGAGGCAGAATGTGGGTATTCTTTCAAAAGCCTTGAGCTACAAAACATGCAGTTAGCCAATAAACATCTTTTCTCAGTGCCCAACAATTCTCTCCTTTTCCCTCCTCAAGCAGCTCTTTAGTGTTGATTTAAAATTATTACGGTGCTGGGGTTGGGGGGCAGGGGATGGATTGGGAGTGAGGAAGAAGAAAGGAGGTCATGAATTTGGACAGAGGAAGAGAAAAGGAGAAAAGCACAGAAACATATTACTCCGAAGATACAATCTAAGAGAACTTATCTCTAAATTGTCATAGCTGAAGGTCTCACGGATGGGTTCTGTGTCTGGCTGCCACAACGGCGGTTTTTAAAAAACTGATCAGTGTCTTGGTTTTAAACGTCTCTACCTGGCAAAGAGAAATCTGTCTACAGGAAAAGGAGGCATTCTTAAAATTCTGGGTTTTTTTTTTCTTTCTTTTAATTGGGTCCGGGGCCATCCAAATTATTTCTTCCTCTTCCTAAGACTCTTTCACTATTAAAAAATTTTCATTAATATGTTTCTAAATATCAAATGCAAAGTTTGAGATAGGCAGACTTCATGGTAAAAACTGCACTTATAGTGAATATACAGTTTATATGCAATCATGGTGAACCATACATTAGTATCTACTTAATACAGCTTTGATAAAACACAACAACACTGCCAGACTGAGACTAGATCTGAGTTTTAGGCCTTACTCTGTTAAAGGGTGATGAGCCACATTATGTCAGCAGTCCTTCCAGCTCCAACGAGCTGTGAATCATCCCTGAGGCATGGTTTCACTATTTTGAAGAATTATAAATTAAGTTGTATCCGTTTTTGCAGTCGATTGCTAACCACATTTAGATTTAAAGCATATATACCTAAATATAAGGAATTAACCAAGAAGACATTTCCCCTCCCCCAAATTAACTAAACTTGTTAATAATGTTAATAAAATAATCAACTGCTTATTTTTGCTATTCATTTTATACATAAACATCTGCATTATCATATAAAATTTTAATTTAGAAATGCTATGTCCCCATTTGTATTTTAAGAACCTCTTTATTCCAACTCTCCACATGCGTTTTCAACATCAGAATCTTCATCATTACCAGGAGCACTTTTTGAGTCCATCTAAGTGGTTTGAGATATGATACTTTTGGGAAATCTTATTTGAAAGTTTTATCCCAATCCAAAAGTTCACTTTATCAGAATGTTAGAATGACTGTGGTTGTTTTCAGCCTCCCATCGTGATGGTAGACTTTAAAATCTTTCCTTGTAATTCCCCCGAGTTTTGCTTTATATATTGTAAAGCTGGGTAATTAAATGCTTAACAGTCTATCACTGTTAGCTCTTCCTGGTAAACTTAGTCTTTAATCCTTCTGTGGTGACTTTCTTTATCTTTAATAAAGCTTTCTGTGCTAAAGTTCATTTTTTCTGATTAATTTAATGACCTCAGCTTTCTTTTGTTTCGTATTTGCCTAGCATACCGTTTGTCACCCTTTTAATATTTCACATTCATAATTTTAAGGTGTCTTTCATAAATATTTCATAGCTGTGTTTAATGTTTATCCAATTAAACAATCCCTGTCTTCTATGGAGAAAATTTAGTTCATTTATATATGTCATGATTACTGATATATTTGGAATTACTGTTACCATTTTAATTTTGCATCCTATTTTGTCCTGCTTTATCTTTTTTCCTCTTTTCCTGCCATCTTTCTAAAAAAATAATTATTTATTTATTTATTTATTTTATTTTTGGCTGTATTAGGTTTTAGTTGTGGCACTTGGGATCTTCGTTGTGATGCGTGGACTTCTCTCTAGCTGTGGCGTTTGGGTTTCCTCTCTTCAGCTGTAGCATACGGGCTCCAGAGAGCGTGGGCTCTGTAGTTGGTGGTACACGGGCTCTCTAGTTGAGGCACTTGGGCTCAGTAGTTGTGGTAAGCAGGCTTAGTTGTCCTGCGGCATTTGGGATCTTAGTTCCCTGACCAGGGATCAAACCCATGTCCCCTGCATTGGAAGGCAGATTCTTTATCACTGGACCACCAGGGAAGTCCCTCCCTGCCCTCTTTTGGATTGAATTTTAAAATTCAACATTTTCTGTCTTCTATTTTAGAAGTTATACATTCTATTTCCATGTTACTCTTTTTCTTTTTCTATTTGTATTTCAATATTTATTTCAATATTTAAACTCTAGCACTAAGTTTTTACAAGCTGGTGTACAGTGACAAATTGTTTCTCCCAAAGAACTATAATCATATAATCCAGATAGTATAAATGTATGATTGAGGTAACATCAATATACAGCACCATTTTACCAATTACATAATAAGACAAATTATCAAGTATACAAATATTAAGTTATACACCTCAACAGGAATAGAAAATATTAGATGTCTGCTCAATTTGTCAGTAGAAACAAATTTCTTTTTTCATAAGATTGGGAGAGAAGAAAAAAAATTCACACTTCTGACAATAATAGTCAGCAAATACTTCCAACAAACACTGGAAAAAATTAAAGGATTTTCAGAAATTTTGATTCAGAATTATTTACGCTACAACAACAAATCATGTCTACCATTAAAAAAAATTGACTAAAGTGCATTATTTCATATGTCCTACATGAGACAAACACAGTGTTTTGCCAAAAATACTTAATAGCTCACTCCCACCTTTTTCAGGTCTTCTCTTTTAAGTTGCACCCTAAACTGCAAACATTAAATTAATTTTAAGACATTTTTGTCTGGAAACACTAAAGATATGTGCTTCTGTACAATGTGGACTTTCCATGAACTTTACAAGCAGAGATTTGTGATCTTCAAAATGGAAGTTTTCATAACAGTATGAAATGAGATTTATAGAAAGACATTACAAAACTCATCATAAGACTTGGTCAAAAGCCGACAAAATCTATGGTTACACTAATCTGATGTGCACTGTTTTAAATATGGGAGATACAGACATAAAGTAACAGGCAAGTAGCCACATAGGCCCTACCAGCAATGTTTGAAATGACTCAGGGTATAAACCACAGGGGATAGTTCCTGGAGTTTAATTATGTATGATATTAAAAACATACGAGTATTGTGCTGGGTATTTTGGCACCCAATCTCTCTAAATGTCTTATATATTGATAAGATGCTGGGATGGGAATAGATTTGAAGAAGACTTATAACCCAGTACTGTATGGTTTCAGGAAAGGTCAATTGATCAAAATGGTAAGTATGTGTTAAATGCTGAAGAGCAAGAATCTTCTGCTAAGTTTCCAAACAGGCTGACCATAGTCCAAACACAGAGGCTGCAATTCTGCTGAGCTCGAGGCCTGATAAAACTGCTATCACTGCCCCTGTGGCAGCTTCATTAGACGTATCATTCAACAAGTCTACCTGCTGCCTAATATAGACGATAAGTTGGGTCCTGTCTAAAGTTCCATTTCAAAGGAACTTAAGGCATCAGGTAGGCCAGCTTTATTGACTGCAACAATAGTTTCTATGGCTACTGGTATCTAGGAAGTGCAGCTGGATTTTAGGACAATATGTCTTCACATGCAAAAGCTGCTTGCTTTTAAAATCTCCACTCCACTTTTGTCTCATGAACTGCATGTCTCATGTCTGCATCTTTGTATTTCATTCCACTTTCAATCAATGCTAAGACAACAAGCATTAGAGCTCTCCCCAAACCTGCAACACGCTTCTTCAGGAAACTTCCTTTTTACGAGAGGTAACCAGTCATCCACAGTCTGGTTGGATGGCGGTGCGTCACCATCCTTTGGCCTGCCCAGAACCCAATGCCTTTGCTCCACAAAAGCAGTATTGTAAGTTGCTTCACATATTCTTACCATTATGGTAATGTCACACTTTTTAAGTTCCTCCATAAATCTGTTAAACTCACACTGGTTGGACTGTTCTGTGTATGACTTCACAAAAGTTGGTCGCTTCATTTGAGCCATAGTGATTTAGGCTAAAAAAAACACTCAATAGGATTATAAAACAATTAAAATTTTTGTATATAGAACACAGAAGTGATATAAAGAATGACGTAAGGAAACTGACGTCTACTTCAATATACTGCAGTTGAAGTTCTCAGTGCTTTGCGTATGAGGCTGGGAGCAACGGGAAATGAATGGTCCTCCTGGCAATCAGCACACCTGTCATCTAGCGCCGAGGCCATAGGTTTAGCACACCTAGGTCAGAACTACTGCAACGTGCTTTCCTGGTTTTAATTCAGTCCTCCTGTGTCCCAGTTAAGCCCTCTGATGGACCATCTTAGTGAAACAGTAATGAATTTCTATAGCTCACTTGTCTGTTTAGAGGTCATGCTGTGTTACTGGCAACAACCTTCACTGCCCTCCAGAAACTTAAAAAATATGTGACCAAGAACACCACAGAACTGCCCAATCTGCAGCCAGCGAGGTCCTCTTTAGGGGTTGGTTTAGTGTTTTTATTTGTTTCAAGATTTTTTTTTCTTGATGTGGACCATTTTTAAAGTCTTTATTGAATTTGTTACAATATTGCTTCTGGTTTTTTGGCTGAGAGGCATGTGGGATCCCAGCACCCCGACCAGGGATTGGACCCGCACCCTCCTGCATTGGAAGGCGAAGTCTTAAGCACTGGACTGCCAGGGAAGTCCTGGTTTAACGTTTTTAATACCATCACGGATATCAGAAGAAACTTCCACACTTCGTATACTTTCACCCTTAGTTCTCCAAGTACATGGCTCCTTAAATTTTTAACTATTTAAAGTTCAAAGTTACATTTTCTCTTTACCCTCCTGCCAAACAATAAAAGAATAGGAACATCTGAATTCTGATGACACTAGTCCCATCTCTCATGTTATACTGTCTAATGTTTTATTTCCACTCTCTACATTTTATCAGGACACACATTAAACACTGTTATGGTTTATTAATATTTAGATTTACCCATGTTTATCACTTATTTAATCACCTTTTTTTTTCATGTTTCAGACTTTCCTTCCTAGATTACTTTTTTGTATCTGAAATACAAACTTGGGAAGTTCTTTCTATGACTAAAGAGCTTGGTGGCAAGTTCTCTCAGTTTTGTTTTCATATAGAATAACAGTTGGCTGGAGATATAATTCCAGGTTCAAACCATTTCCCCTTAACTCAGAAGATATCATTACACAGGCTTCTCTTGTTGCCTGTTAGCTATTCTCTTCCTCCTCAGAGTTCTGCACTTTGCGACGTATGGGCTTCTTTTGATTTAACCTGCTTGGTATTCATAGTGTTCCCTGAATTTGAAGTTTCATGTCTTTCATCAACTCTGGAAGAAGATCTCAGCTGTTACTTTTAGAATAATGCCTTTGCTCAATTCTCTCTCTTCCTTAATTTTGTAACTCCAATGTAATGCCGTCATTAAATTTTCCATGTCTTCACTTGTTCTTTCATATTTTCCATCTGTTAGTCCGTCTGTTCTCCGTTCTGAGTAATTACTTCAGAACCATCTTCCAGCTCAACTAACTTTCTAATCAGGTGCATCTAATATGCTGTTCTCCCTATTCATTTTGTTCTTATGTGTTCTTTTAATATCTGACAGATTTGCATTTTCAACTTTAATGGTTTCCCATTCAAGTTTTTAATTTGATCTCTTATTTCTTTACAATACTTGAAATATAGTTATGTTCTATGCCTGATAATTCCCAATATCTGAAGTTCTGGGTGAGGAGGATGAGTCCAGTTTTGTTGCTTTTGCTACTGACCCTCACTCACAGTGACTTTTTTCACGTTTTACAACATTCTGGGCTCATGCTTGGCTTTGATAGTATGTGGAAATCCTGAGGTGCCTGGGTTCAGAATATGTTTCTCTATAGGAATTTTCTTTTGCTTCTGCCAGGAGCCCTGGAGCTCTCTCAACACCTAGGTACTCTGAGTTCTTTCTGTTGGCTTCTGAGACCAAGTGAGTTATGTAAATTTAAACCTAAACTTGCAGAATTCTCAGGGGAGTCTTTTTCATCCCCATTCAGAGACAAGGCCAACACAAACAATTGTCCTTGCAGTCTCTCTTTGCTGGATGCAGATTTTTTTTTTTTTTTTTTGGAGCCAGCCCATTACTGACTGAAGTGCTTTGAGGGTCTTGACTCTCTGTGAGGAATCTCAACTCCTATGCCCTTCTAACTTTCTCAGGCCCGAAGCCTCGTTTCCCGACCCCCAGGTAGCTCCACTTTCCTGTTTTAGCAACACCTCCAGGGCAGCTGCAACTTTAGCACTTACTTACCATTCTGTTTTTTTCATTCTTGGCCCCTTGGAAATTTCAATTAATTTCTTCTTGCTTCAGCTATGCATATGCATTTGAATGGATGTGCTTGTATTTCATCCAGCATTTTAGGTGATTTTTAGTGGCAGCAGATGAGATCTTTCCCCTCGCCCCTACAGATATATATTTATAATCTCCATAATCTAATTAGCTAGTGTAAAATCATCTGTACTTATAATTTTTAGGTCTTTCTCCCTGGAATAATCACTAAATTGGTGGTGTTGTCTTCCCTTTTTTTTTTTTTAACTAACTCTTTTAGGTTACCTCTATTAAGCCTCAAAAACTAGCTAATTGAAGTTATTTCAGGCTAATGTTCTTTCACAATTCAACTTTATAGATGACTCTCAAATGTGTTATCCTAAATGAAAAAAGCCAAAGGCTACACATTATATAATTTTATTTAGATGACATTCTGAAAAAGGCAAAATTATAGAAACAGAGAAGTGATCAGTGATTGTCTAAGGCTGGGGGGTAGGAGAGGTTAAGAAAGGGGCACCAGAGAATTTTTTCAAATGACTCTACATCTTGATCAAGGGGAATGGAGATCAGGCCATCTAGAGATATGAAAGGGCAGGGGGACTTGTCAAGGAAATTCAGCAAAGGGAGCAGTTTGTAGAGATGGGGTGTTGCAGGTTTTTCACAAGGAACATTCAGATATCAGGGGTGGAGGCTGGCCTCCTGTGAGTGACTGACACAGGGACTTCTGTGTCCCAGGGAAGCCCTGATTCCTCAAGGGATGTCCCAGCAAATGAGGAGATGCAACTGCCAACGGTGAGGCACTCCTATGGATTTCAGTGCTGGTGCCAAGTGACTGAGTAGGAGTCTGCCTCAGGCTGTCAGAACTGTACCTGTTAGCTCACAGGGTAAGCTCAGCCAGCTCTATGTTCCTAGAGGGGCACATAAACTGGGAAGGGTATGTGGGACAGAAACTGTCATGTTCATTCCATATTCATTTTTTAAAAAAGATGTTAAGATGTTATTTGTTGCTTGTGGAAACCCCCTGGGAAAAAACTTAAGGAATTTGAAAATTACAAATCTGGATGACAAAGAAGAGAAACTACATCTACTGAATTCGGAGGATGTTTGTGAAGAGAATCTTATGAATAACTTTGAAACAGATGCTTTTAATACAGTTGAAAATAAAATCATTCTGCTATTCTAATCATAACAAATTTTCATCCTTCTCCTAGTCCTTATCCAAGCAACACACACACACACACACACACCTTCTTTACCTAAGTTAAGAAAAAAGATATGAAAAAATATAGCATGAATAGCAAAAACCATCTTTACACCCTGACTATAGAGCAGGATATTTTCTTTATTCTTTGTGCAGGTCAGTTTTTTGCACCTCAGAAATGAGGAAGATGGAACGGACGGTCGCTAAGGGTTGTCTAGCTCTAACATTTCATCTCCCCTGACCTAGGAAGAACCTGAGTGTGAACTGGAGGCAGGGAGGGTGAGCACAGCCATGCTGGCCTGCCACTGCTCACCCACCACAACTTTCCCCTCTGCCATCAAGGCAATGATCCAACCGTGCCTCTCACCTCTCTTCCCTCAACTGTCATCTAACTGCTTTAAAGGCTCACCAAAGTTTCTAAGCCATCTTGAAAAAAGCAAAGCAAATCCAGAGTCTTTTGCCACACTAAGGAAGACTATCAACATTGGGTAGAGAAAATTGAAAGTAGAGGATGAAAACAATGGTGCAAGAAAGAGGAAAAACTGGGTGATGGCAAGGCAAAGAGGGCTATTTCCTATAAGGCACGGTTCTTGGTAGTGTTGGGACACAGCATTTGTTGAATGACTGAGTGTTTGCTTGAGAACTGACTATTAATTTCATACTTACAGAGGTTTTACCTTACCTAAGGCACATAAATTTAAAAAGTAAACAATCATTTTGGGGTAAAAATATCTTAAGGTCAAATTCTGGTCCTTAAGGAACACCTTCAAAGTATTCATGCCTCAGAGGACGACTTTTTTTTTTTTTTGAAGTGGGAAGGAAATTCATCCTTGGCTTTTTAAAGTTACTTTATAAACTGATACTGCAAGGTTTTTTTGTTTGTATTTTCCTGTTGTAGTTCCAAAAGACTCCCTCAGTTTTAAAACTGATGATACATCTGCTCGTAGAACAACTAAAACAAATTACATTTTGTTCCTAAGAGTTGACTTCTAAATATGTCTATAAAAATCTTCACTGGGATTTATAAACATTTTAGCTCATGAAAGCTGGATATAAAGAGTAGAGGTGTAGGAGATTTAATTTAGTTATTAAAGTATTCAATGCAGATACTGATTTCCATATAAAGACTTAAAAGGAAATTAAAAAAAAAAAAAGAACAAAAAGTTCTAGAATATTTCTCACTTGCATCCTATGATGGGAAAGAATGACCTACACTGTGGGCCTATGTCTGAAGTATAAGACTGTGCTTCGCCTCACAGAGCTGGACATGGAGCAACCTGGGGTGAATGATGGGGAGGGTCTCTGTATCCATGCTGTACTCACTGTCACTTGCCACAGAGCTAAGCCAAACGGACTGGGTCCTTTCATTTGATAGTGCACATCTTGTCTCTGCGCCAAAGATGCCAACATGGGCACTGGCCGCTGGATCAGACAACAATTGATCTCTTGAAAATGATTTGTGAAGAAGCCCACACACGCGTAAAAACAAGTCTGACTGTTTCCTCCACTGTACTGACCAGAACTGTCAGATACAGCTCTCTTTCTTGTCTATACGTCAAAAGCTAAATGTGCAGTTAGTCACCTTCTTGTCAAAGTTCTGACTTAGAGGGAAGACTGCGCTCATAAAACCACTCTGATTTTTCAAAAAGTGACTTCTTTTTAAAAAAGAGGCTTGAATTTATTCATTTGCAAACAGGGGCCGGTAACTGGCCAAGCAGAAGATGAAGGGAATTCCTGACACTGGAATAAGCTCTTGGGGAAAATAAAGACTAATAAAAGGAAAGATTTAGGTCTGTGCAGTGAATCTCAAGTCCAGGTGCCGGGCTGTGCAATGAAATGAGAGGCAAGACTCTGAGGTATATTAATAATGAAGACAGAGTTAACACTGAGATTTTCTTTGTCAATGCACTGCTGTTAAAAAAAAATTAATGATGGATACCCGACTATCTGAGGACTACAAAACTTGTACCATTCTTCCCTATTTTCTGTGCAAACTTCTTTGGTCAAGGGAAATAATTCCTGGAAATACTTGTTTTCCAGACTTTCAGGAAAGAAAAGAAGTGAATATGAAATTTTGGGGTGCCTCAGGTATTAGGAGACACAGTAAACTCAATTTAAGAAAAACAAAGGGCAATCTATTAATATCTCATTTATATCAGATTTGACAACATACACAGTCATTTCATATCATATATGTGTGTATATATGTGTGTGTGTGTGTGTGTGTGTGTGCGTATTCATTTGTCCTGAGATGTAAGTATGGTGGAAATCATTCTTTTTTGTATGATGGAAAAGAGATGTAGATGTTATTAGCATATCAATAGTAATACTAATAGCTAATATAGATACTAGTGCCATTTAATGAAATGGAAGGACAAAGCAGGAAGGCAAACTGAACGTAGTTGACTGGTGGTCATTCTTGAGGAAAGGAGAGGTAGGAGAGAGAATTTCCCATTTGTTCCCACAGATTAGCAGTCTTCAGAATCCTTGTTGCACACTAAGATAGGAAAGACGTTTTGACCATGGACTCCATATTTCAATTTTAAGCACCAATTATGCATTTTTTTTTCAGGTTATGCAGAAAGTTTCCATCTTCTGTGTTGATCAGTTACTTGTTCTCACAAAGTAATCGGAAGGTGCTGCCTTTATATGTTTTTAAATGTGAGCCCAGAATCCACTGAAGCTTTTTGAAAGGTTTTAAAGTCAGAGTATTATGTTTCCAAATATTAAAGTGAGTAGATATGACAAATTTTAAAGTACTTAACACACTCAGACTATGCTTGGCATCAAAATGACATGATCTTAGAAAGAGTTCCAAGTATTGCTTTCCAAAATATTTTTGCTAAAGTATGACTATTTTTTTAAAACAGAAACCACTTTCCCCCCTCATTGTTAAAGTATTGCCTTTATCTTGAAAGGATAAATTAAGTGTGGATATGCTTTTAAAAATCTGCTTGGGAGCACTGATCATAAAAAGACTGAGGACTATTTGTTCTCTCTGTGAAAGAAGAATGTATAACTAACTTTTGCAGCTCTCAAGTGTTTTGCCATGAGCAAAATTCTGTGTGTACAAAACTTTAATGCTTTATCCATTATCAGGAATTTCAAATATTCTACTATATTGTAAAATTCGAATTTTTACACAATTAGCAACATCATGATATCCTGTAGTACTTTGTCATTTGGGGTTGTAACCTTTTTGCTGCAATTGCTTGCATATGCAGTAAAAGAATATATTACCTTGGAATAAATGCGTAATGAATAACTGAGTGAATTTGAATTATCTAATCTAATACATCATTTAAAGATTCTAGTTAGAGTACATCTCCATTGGTGGTTCTACTTGCGTTTTTTTCACAAAGCCTTGTATTTTTTAAAATTAAAGACTATATTTACTGTTGGAAAAAAAAATCAATGAGAGTCCTCCCCTCAAGGTAAACAGATAACATTTTTATATTAGTTTCCATAAATAGGTTGTGTTTTGTTGTGCATAGAAAATTGTTCAATTCTCATTCATTGACTCTAGCTAAACTGTTTAATGACACAGTCTCCCTGGAAGACACTCATTCCCATAATGGTCAACTTACTTGATTGTTAAAATGCTATATAATGATAGTGCTACTTGTAGAGTGCTCTACAGTCTACAAGGTGCTTTCACACATATTATTTTATTTGAACCAGATAATCAAAGGGCCATACTTACAAAATGGAAAGTATCCAGATTTCTGACTCTTTAGTGTCCATTACATGTCATGCCAAAGACTTATTGTATGTCTGTGTATATATACATATACATATACACATCTAGATAATGTATATACACACACACACAGACACCAAGCTGTATGTTACTCAGTTTGTAAAGGGATTATTGGATTACTTTAAAATTCTTCTTAAGGACACCTTACATGTTTCTGTATTTCTCTCTCTTCCTTTAATTCTGAACCCTATTGTTATAGAGACTATTCTTTCTATATTCTTTTTAACACTTCCAGTGCCCTGTATTAAATAAAGACAACAGGGAGAGTCCAGCCTTAATGTGAACAAGATGAATAATCCCCAAAGCCAGCCACACTAATCTGCTCTGCTGGGTCTTTCCTTCAGATCTAACCCGTACTCAACACATAGTTGCCCTCGCAGAAAACTCTATCTGGTGGAAAAGTACAGAAAGAGCTGTAGAGCCCTCAGCAGGGTGTGAATGAATTGAGTTTTTGAAAACACTAGCACTGACACTCTTAAAAGTATTAGAAACTGCCAAAAATGAGCCAGAAAAAAGGAAAACACTAAATTCTTGCTTTGGATTTCACAGCTTAGCTAGATAATATTTACCCCAAATTTCCTAGCTTTGATTTTATTTATTACAATTTTCTAACCCCCCCTCCCCCCAAAAAAATGTCTTTCAGTTTAGTCTGAAATCAAATGAAGAGTGGTCTGGCTTTAAAAAAATGGCTAACGTAATTATACTAGCCTCTTCCACGTGCTAATATGAAGCTATAGATTTTCATATTTACATCTCATAAATCTACAGATGCAGATATTATCATAAAATATTCACAGAGAAAAGCTAATATAAGTGAACTTCTTGTTACATTCTTGCCAACAAAAGCCCTGCATATTTCAACTTATTTTTACTTTGCCGCAAAGGTAGCCCATGCTTCCATGCAACTTGCTTATAGCAAAGAAACAGTTACCTAGTTCACTACATTGTTTTGGCAGAGACTCCACTTTAAACTCCTTTCCAATTCTTCTCCAGTACCTTGCAGAAGTGACTTTTTTGAGCTGTAAAACTGTGTTTTTTAGTAGCTTATATAAAACACTATAACCCATATGCACTTCACCTCTAATTCTACACACCTATATAATTTTTAAAAATTTCTCTAAGATTTGTTACAACTTGCCAAACACTGACATTTTTCTTATATAGGAATAGCACAAACCTGTCAGGCATTATACTTATATTTTAGAAAAGATTTCTAGATTTTGTTGACTAATGATCATATCATTCTATATTTTTGTTTAGTATTTTACTTTATAATGACAGAAGAGGCACAAATAATTACTTTTCAATCCTCTGACTGAAGGACATGGTAAAAAATGATGTATCTTATTTCAGTAAAATAAATAAATAAAAATACAGTAGTAATAATTAATCCTTGTAATCAGAAGGATAAAACTTATAGAATATTTAAAAGAAAATTCTAAACTCACAAGTCAGTGTAGAACATCTTGAAAACCCAAAGGATGTGCATTCAACAGAACTGATTTCCAACTTCCCAGTTATTTTTTTAACTGTTTAGATCCAATCATAAATAGCAGACCTTAACCACACAATCATTCCCCATGTGGAATTCCACTGTTAACCGAAGGACCTCAACAACTCAGAAACTTTCTGACTTCTGGATACAGATCAGGATAAAATTAGTAGCCCTCTCCTACTCCACAGGGCTGTTGTAAAGATTGATCTTTTCTTACCATAAATTGTTTAAATCAATTAAAAGGATCTTATTATTTCACCTATTTCACAAGTTTTCAAAACATGTTTGGCAAATCAAGGGTGAGGCAAAGTAAACTGTTAATGAATTTTCTACCCTTGTGATTTTCTTGATATTTATGGTATTTAGAGAATAAAGATTATCCAAGTTTCCTGAATTCAAAGTGGTTGATTAAAGCACTGTTTCATCTGAAAAAGATAACTCTCATTTTCTGATGATAAAAGACTGCAGCAAGAGTTTAAATTCAAATCTTCATCTATCAAAAAAGAAATCAATCCACATTAAAGTTTAGCAATGGCTTATGTTTTGACATTTCAGATGGATCAGTTATAAATATTAGTCCAATATGAAAAACATTTTCACTCTAAAAGACTCCTGCAAAGCAGTTTAACTTATTGGTGCATCTACCTTAGGGTAAATTGAGTTAATGGAAAATGGTGACTTCACAGCCTTTCATACCTCTGAAACCCTATAGAAGTTACAAATCTCATCATCAGAGGCTGGTTTTGGAAGCTGATATATCTGCTTCACTGGAATGGAACGGTGAGTCTCAGTCCTTTGATGACCCTAAACAATGCTAAAAATAGCTCCTGAAAGGTATCATTTGTGTAATATTACTTCACCAAAAGAAAAGAAAAAATATTCTTTAATCCTGAACAAAACCTCTTCAAAGTTTATGTTCTCAATAAACCTTTCACTGAGAACTGAAAATATAACTTAGTAATGCAATAAATGCCCTAACAAGTATATCAGATTTTTCACTTAATGCTTTTTACAGGCTTAAACCAAATGGACTAAAAGGAAATCACCTTTTACAGTCTGACTCCTACAGGAAGAATGCCTTGCTGTTACGCTTTTTAAAGAAGGCATGGTGAATTTATATCAACTTTGGCGAATCTAGAGGCATGATAAAAGGAAGAAAAATATCAGTGCAGTTAACATTCCACAGAACTCTTTCTTCACGTTTGTTTCCTTAGAGACTGGACATGATCCAAGATAACAAGAAAAATGCAAAAAGGAAAGTTTTTTTTAAGGCAAATGACATACAGTTTAGCATTCTGAGCTGATATAGAAGAGATAATGTTTCCCTACCCCTTTAAAAAAAAAAAAAAGAATTGTGGTCTTGTAGGTTAAAGATATTAAATGGTTAGGATTGGAGAAAATCACCAAAACCAGTTCTCCCATTTAAATAAATATGAAAGAAAATTCAGTTTGATCAGAGCTTATGGGCTATTAAAGTTTGGTTCCAGGCAAATAAAGAATATATTTTCTGCAGACTCTCATTTCAGCTTCTTTATCTAATGACATTGCATCTGGAATGTGAAAATATTTGATTTCATTATAACATAAAGAAGAACTGGTCTGTGTGTTTACATTTAAAACAAGACTTGGATTAAGACTGAAAAGTTGGGTGTCCTCTACAAGGGCCTGATGATCTTTAGGAAGAAAAGTCAAATAGCTTTTAATACTCATTGCTCCTACAAGGAGCCTCCAATCTTCCCCATCACAGAGCATCTTGTAGACCACACACTGAACCAACTACCTGTTGAACTACCTGATCTCCCCCGATTATCACAAAAGAAAGGACTAACCAGCAAATTACACCCTTGTTCTAAATACTATGGGAAGGTATGCAAAGGAGACAAAGCATTTATTGAGGAATTACTATGTGCTAGAGGCTTTTCACATGTCATCTCCCTTATTTTGCATCCCCAGCTATGAGGTGATCATCATCCCTCCTTATAGATGAGGGAACCGAGGCTCAGAGAGGTGAGGCCATACAGCCAGAGTCACACAGCAAGTGAGGGTAGAGCATGGTATGTGCTTCAGATGCAGATGCTCTCTTCTCTATATCATCCTTCTAAAGGCTCTATTTATATCTTTTTTTTCTTATTATACACATAAGACATGATCACTAGAGAATTTAGAAAATCCTGAAAGATATAAAAGAAAATAAAAACATCTCCTAAATCTATAATTCAGAGAGAATGATTTTCTTATCAACTTGATGTTTACTTCTGTGTGTATAGGTCTGAGCAACTTCATCATTTTATATCTTTGTAATTTTTTATCACTGCATACATTTCTTCACATAAAATTTCCTCTCAAAACCTGCACTTAAAAAGCCCTCTTTAAATTCCTTAAAGTCAAACTTAAGCCCGTATTGAGGGCATATTACTTTCTGGGGGTCAGGAATCCTGGAACAGCTGAACTGGGTAGTTCTGGCTCAGGGTCTCTCACAGGGTTGCCGTCAAGGTGATGTCCGGGGCTACAGTCATCTGAAGCTTGACCGGGGCTGGTGAATTCACTCCCAGGTGGCTCACTCCCATGGCTGTTGGCAGGAGACCTTAGTTCCTCACCACGTGGGCCTCTCCCACATGGAGGAACTACTCACATGACATGGCAGCTGGCTTCCCCAGAGTCAGTGAACCGAGAGAGAGAGAGGGAGTCAGAGCTAAGATGGGAGCCTCAGTTTTTCAGAAACTAACCTCAGAAAGGGGACCACTGGGGGGCCATCTTGGAGGCTGCTAAACCATACTGACAATTATAGAAGAGATCTGGGCTCTTTTTAAAACTGTGGTAAAATATATAAAACCTAAAATTTGCCATTTTAAGGATTTTTAAGTGTACAATTCACTGGCATTTAATTGCATTCACAGTATTATTCAACTATCACCAATATCCATTTCAAAACCCTTTCATCACCCCAAACAGAAACTCTATGCTAATTTAGCATCATATTTTTATTAAAATAATGTGACGATAATACTAAAGGTAATTTCTGGAAAGCAGAAAAACAATTGCTCAAAATTGTGCTACCCTAACACAACTATTTCAGTCACAGTTCACAGACATAATTTTATGATTAATGTTAGTATGCATACAATTTTTCATTCTGCTTTTTTCAGAAAACATATGAAGCATTCCTTATGTTTTCAAAGTCTTCATAATACCATCCTAACATTGTTGGGTAATATTCCATTGGGGTTCATGAATCATGATATATTAAATATTTCCCCATTCCCTTAAATCTTGGTTGAGTTCATACCAAGTCTTTTTTAATAATGTAATATACAACACAGTAATGAGAATCTTTGGGCAACTAGGTTTTTACTCCCCTGATTTGTTTTCTTGAGAGAAACACTGAAGAGTCAGATTCCTAGGTCATAAACTTAATTCCCCAGGCTCCCTACTGGAAGTAATATCCCAACTGTGGCCTCCAAGGCCTCTCCTTACCTGGCCTCTGCCTCCACTCTTCAATCTCATCTCCTCTCACTCTCCTCCTTACACTCACTACACTCTTACCACCTTCATTCTTCAATACACATTTCTTGAGCACCTACTATGTGATGGGCTCTGTTGCAGGTACAAAGCATATAGAAGCAAACAAAATAGTCAAAATCCCAGCCTTCAAATGGCTTACAACTTTCTAATGCTATTCCTTTAAAAAAAAAAAAATCATACTGCTATGTCTTCATGCACTTTTCCCTCTCTGAGATTACTTGTTTATTGTCCTAGGTACTCTAGAAGGTAAATTCTATGAGAATAGGAATCTCATTGGTACATTCCCCAGCACCCCGAACTTTCAGATGATGCTAAATCATATTTCTTGAATGTGTCATAATGAGTATCTTTACAGCTTTTAACATGTTTCCATAATGTCTTCCACAGTGTTTACCAGTTTCCAGTGCCATCAGCAGTGAACAAATGGGTCCATTTCTCTATAAGCTTACCAGCACTGGGGTTTAAGAAGGAGGAGGTTATGGATCCGGGGAAATGGGTGTTTAACGAAGGGCTGTTTGATGGACAGCACAGAAAACACTGAAGCTATCCTTCGGCTTTTCAAAATATTGCATTAAAGCGTTATTTGTCTTGATTACTATGTTTTCTTTGGAGGGGGGCATCACCTTAAGTTCTGAACCCAAGGTGAGTGCCTTAGTTGCCTCATCCTAGTCTCAGTCCTTCTGTGTATAAAGAGGGCTATATTAATAGATTTGTTCTTGAGGCTACAATACAATTGAGGACAGGGAAATAGACTTTCCAAAACAAGCTGAAATGTTACTATCAGAAAATATAGGGAACTATTTGAGAGCTATTTTTAGAGTTAAATGAGATAATGTGGACAAAGCATTTGGCATGCTATAGGCACGTCTATGTGTACCATGAACAAGGGCAGCTGTGATATTTATAATCAATATTACTGCTACTGCTCTGCCTCTTCTATGCATGTAAAAAATTAAACCGACCCTCCTAGATTCAGTAAAGGGAGTCTTTCCCAAATCACAGTATATCCCTAAAAAGTATTCCCCAAAAGTATTCCCAAATAATATTCTTTCCCAAATCACAGTATATCCCTAAAAAGTATTCCCCAAAAGTATTCCCAAATAATATTCTTTCCCAAATCACAGTATATCCCTAAAAAGTATTCCCCAAAAGTATTCCCAAATAATATTCTTTCCCAAATCACAGTATATCCCTAAAAAGTATTCCCCAAAAGTATTCCCAAATAATATTCTTTCCCAAATCACAGTATATCCCTAAGAAGTATTCTTTTGGTAGGAAACACCTCATTGGGAGACTTACAATGAATGGAAAAACTAGGAGAATGAAACTTATCTGTAAATTTATACAAAAAAAGACCTTATAAGTTTTAAATGCTCACTAAAATAAAACAATAAAGAGCACCTTAAGTAAAAGTATTTTCAACATTATTTTACGTAGCTTAAGATGGAAACATTTTCCTGTTAGACATGCTGTGGGACCTGACTCTTATTTTAGAATTTTGTAAACGTGTTTTGCGGTGTTCCATACCAAGGCACACTGCCTTCTTTCCAGGCTCCCTTTCACTCTGACTATACATGTGTCCTCTTCCTAAATGTCCAATGTCTTCCTCATTTTACAGCTCATCAAGCTGGGTTCTTCTTTCTCTGGCCTGTCTTACATGTCTTGACTCCCTTCTGCCTCGCAGGCCCTAGGGTGCTGACCTCAAGTTCAGATTTGTCAAGACAACACAGTGAAAGCATTTCTTCTTCTCTGCCATCCTCATTCCTCCTTTCCTCTTCCCAACCCTTCTGTTCGAATGGTGTCCAAATAAGAGTGACTCACCAACATCTGAAGCAGGGCCCTCTGAGCTGTGGAACATCAAGCTGACATGTACTAAAATACTGAGTAACTGCAACGCGTATTTGGAGAGGGATTACTGTAATTACGTGGCCAGGGCTGATGCTAAAGATAGTATGGGGAAAACACTTTTTTGTTGTGTTTGTTTTCATTCTGTGGTTTAAGACCCAGAAGATAATTTATCCTACTCTATGATGTGATGTATGCTACCAATATGACAGCCATCAGAGGAGATTTTTAAATTTTTAGAAAAAATATTTCATATATTTCCATCAAAAGCATTTCCTCCTACATTAGAATGTACAATTTAAGGAGTGACTTTTTAGCAATGAACCTGCAGAGTGAATTCCAACTGGAGAAGAGTTAAGAACTGGTACCTTACATTCTTCTCCTAGTTCTAAGCCCTTGCCTTTGACCTTGCACTTTCTCTCTCTACACCTATATGAACCTGCACATGACTGCACCACTATTATCAAATAGTCTAAAGTGCTTCTGGAGTTTGCACATGGCTGTTCTCAGCACAGAAATAGTCACTACAGTAGAGAGACTTCAGCCTAATGACTTCCTTGCAGATAACTCACATTTCCATTAACAGGAAGCTGACTAGTCTTAAAATGGCAGGGAACTGGCTTTGTGCACAGAAACCCAGTTTTAAAGCCCATTACTAACAGAGCATTGACGAGAACTTCATGATCCCTTCCTATTTTGCTCTCTTGTGGCCTGTGGTGTGGGGATGCCTAGGCTTTTCCAAGAGGCTGGTCTCTTAAGGAGTAATGTAGCTATCAACCATCCTTGCTTTCCTCTCTCATCATGTGAGGAGGTTGTGGATCTGGGGGCATTGGTGCTATAAAGAGTGGTTTGATGTGAGCATTGAACAGGTTGAGGCTGTCTTTACTGAAAGTGAGCGCAGCCTTTGGGTTGCACATTCCTTTATTCTTGCCTTTAACTCTACATTTGCCCCTTTATAGAAAATGATTTATAACGGAAGGATGCCATTCCATATCCACTTGGGCTTGGAGGGCCCCCAAATCAGCATAACTGCTGAGCTGTTTATTTTCTTGAGCATTAATTCTATCTTTACAGCTGAAATAAAACTAAGATAAAGGAACAGAACTAAAAAGCTGCACATTTATTATCATCCGGGGTCTAACTACTTATAATTGCCAGGTATATGGAGGATTTTTTCAGTCATGTCTCTAACATAAGGCAGAAGCTAGCACAAACCATTAAAAAAAAAAGTCTGCTATGTCTTAAAACCAACAATATCAGCATCCTGTGGAAAACTAAGACATGTATTTGCAGATTATGTGTAAAAACATGGAAGCATTTTAAACAATGATTACTTGGGAACTTATAAGAAATTTTTAAAGGAATATTGAGGTCACTTTAGAGTGGATGGAACGGACATAGGCTTTCTTTGTTGTCAGTGTAAATAATTGTTGCATATACACACACACACACACACACACACACACACACACACACACACCCCGGGGCGGGGGGGGGGGGTGGCTTTTCAATTTAAGAAATACGCTAACTTGTGCCAAGCTTCTATACAGTTTGACAAATTTTAGCACATTCCCAAGTTTTATTTCTAAATTTAGGAAACACCAGATCTAGAGGCGACAGAGCTTAGATGGTGAAATGGCCAGTGTCCCAGAATCAGTGCTGTCCAAATGCCATGCTTTGAAATTCCATTCTGGATACCCAGGAGAGAGATGTTCAATATTCAACAAAATCGAAGAATTTGGAAATTGAAAATCTCTCAGATGTTCTGAGAGAGAGAAAATCCTGGGGCAGAGTCAGAGGATTTGGATTTAAGCCTATAGCTATACTAGAAAGAAATAAGCAAGAGAATAAAAGCCTGGGCAGTAGGTTTTTAGCTGCAAAATCTAATCCCCCTCACAAAATACTGTGGTAAAACATTTGTTATAAACTGATCAGAAGTTATGCTCTATTCTGCACTGTCCAATTTGGCAGCTACAAGCCACAGATGACTATTTAAATTTAAATTAATTAAAATTAAATAAAATAAAAACTCAGTTCCTCCATTGCACTAACCACATTTTAAGTTATTCAATGTACTCATATGATTACTAGCTACCATATCGGACAGTGCAGATATAAAACATTTCTAACAATGCATAAAGATCTATTGGAAGTACTGCTCGATATCTTGCAAAGATCTGTTCCAGCTTCCAGAAATTTCTAAAATTAAAAAAAAAAAGAATTGTGTAGTTTATATACTTGGAGGATTTTATTCTTTAGATGAAGAGTAGAGATTGGATTGAGAAAATCAGTGAATATAGATATAGAGAAGAGGGCTAGGTCAGGGATTACTCCAAAGGTGTGCTGGCTGGTAAGAGAAGGAGCCTAAAATAACAATGGATAGAAGATGTTCCTGTGGAAATGTTTTTCACTTTCTTGGGAAAAATAAGAGACATTAGAATTCTTTCAGCAACACAACCTAGAAGTAAGGGTTGTGAGGCAGTTAAATTCTAAGAAAGGAAAGTAAAGCCTGATTGAACCACCAAATAAAATTAGAACTATGAGTAACAATTCTAACCTTCAGTCAAGGGTGACAAGAAATAAGAGATAAATGGAAAAATCCCATTTGTATTCATCTTTATAAATATAATGATGTGCTTGCCTCCATTTGGAGACAAAGGCATAAAACCTGGTATAATTCTCAACTAAATAGCCTCCAAAGTACCTGAGCGAATTCATAAAAAATGTTGGCCATCCAAGTAGATGCCCAAAGTGGCAGACAGGGGCAGCCAATCAAACCATGAGGCAGCAATGACTTTCTCTACTTGTTCTGCTAAAGGAAAAAGGAAAAAAAAAATCAGTTGCTCATCTCACATATTTTACGGAGATAAGCAGCCGGCCTCTAACCACGTTTTCCCCCAGAACATGCTGCCCTCTAGAGGCCACATGAACATACACATGTGTAAAGATAACGCATAAATAAGGCTCAGTTACATTCAAATTAACAGCATCGGTAATAAAGATACAGTGAAAAAGAGGGGAGGCGCTTGATTATATCTATTGTCCGAAACGCTTTAGGATAAAGATGAGAAACAATCAACATTTTTAAGCCTCTAATAAACCTTCCCTCTTCAGCTGACTTAAATACGAGAAATCATAAATAGTGCTGTAGTCCTAGAATGGCATTTTCCTGGAGAAACTTAAAAGTATGTCAGCAATCATTTCTCCTTTGTTTCAACTAGGGAGGGGAGAGTGTGGCAGAAAGAGGAAGAAAAACGACTGATGTGGTTTGACCACTTTTACTAACATCTCCAAAGCATATCAGTTTTGATCTGAAACTTAATACGTTAAAACTAGGCCCTGAGTTGGGGAATAAAAGACAGAATATAAATGATTTTATCCCTGTTAAGAGTTTAATCTTTTAAACCTTGGCTGTAGTGAAGTGGTCAAAATCTGGCCTAAGAAATGAGAACTACCCTTCATCTTGACTTCAAATCAATTCTTCCCCAACAGCCATGCCATAAACACACACACACACACACATACACACACACACACAGCTGGTATGTTTATTGGTGGAGTCACTAAAGGATTTAGCTGGACAAACATCACAAAGATGATGGCTGATTTAAATGAATTTATGATCAAATGTTTTCCATTGCAGGAAGAGTGGGAAATCACTTATGGGAAGATTTGAATAATTTAAGGGAAGTTCTCTATTTGGCATTATGTTTGTATATCAAGTCTTGAGGGATTAAATTCAGCTGAGGACTAGCAAAGAATTCACATACAGATACACAAAGATACACTGTATAGTAATGCAATGAGGGCCAGAATATTGATCCCTTTGTGTTAATATTTCTATTCATTTATATTTCACTTAGAGTCTGGGTAATAACATCCACACATATAGACACTCACTATGAGAATTCAATAGTAAGCTGCTACTGGATTTTTCAGATATCCTCAAAATGTTGAAATGATCTAAAAATGTTCTTCTAGGTAAGACAAAAAATAACTGATTTGCAGATTGTATATGTGTGTGTTTAAGGCAGTTTAATGTATCTTTGTTGTTTTTGTCAAAGACAAAATAAAATCTATTGTTAAAGTCACTCCCACGATGAATATAACATAGGAGTGACTTTAACAACACAAAGTAACACGGGACTTGTGCCTTAGGGTAGGGACTTGGCTTAGGGTCTGAAAGAGCAAAGCAGTTCCCTTTGGAGTCCCCTACCCATTTGCTTGTCAGTGGTGATACGTGAACCAAACTGAGGCCATGCTCCCAGTCTTTATTCTTTGTGTTTCTAGAGATAAATCAACTACCCTCCCCACTGAGGAGCTATAATCAATAAGAATAATTACTTTTAGTGTCACGAATGAAACCCATGGGGTCAAGTGGACATTCAGCCCCTATGCAGCTGGTTTAGGCTCCTATCAGTTCATGCACAGAGTTCATGAACAAGTACAGAAAAGGTCTAAAAGATGCTTTGAACTTGGTAACAGTGTTGTCCAAAGGCTTCTTTCAATTGAATTAGGACAACTGTCTAATAGATGTGTTTGCAGACTTAGGGTAAACAGCAGTTTTACATGAATTATGCTAACATATCACTCCTGGGAAGGAACTGCTGGGGAAGAGGAATCTTGTTTCTACACAAGAAGTATTTTTGAAAAATCATCTGGTGACCAAGAAATGCAGCACATGCTCTTAGAAAGGGAGAAGAAATACTCCAGACGTCTGGGCACCCTGTGTAGCAGTGGTATTCATGTTCAAGGACAATTACTTTTCTCGAAAGGAATGAAACGCTCGGACTGACAGGAGAGGGCAGGCCATGCTGAAAAACAGAAGTGGGGTAAGCTGGTGTTTCTCACAAGAATCCTGCCCAGGGTCCTTACAGACGGAAAATCCGGGACTCAGATGGCCTAGTGAGCTTCCTTTCATATTATATGGTTCAGTGGTGGATCTAGGATTGGAACTTGGCCCCTGTTATACCAAAGCTTATGCTGCCTTTGAGTGTTTTCTTGCCATTTGCGCCAATAATGAGCTTTCACAGGCATCTTCCCTCTTTTCTTTTCTTTCTTGGTTTGTATCAACAATATTGATTGACCACGTGTTCTTACAGGATCAGATGGAGCAGTGTCTACACAGCAGGAGTCGGACGCACTTGTCAACATGAAAAGCCTATTAACTGTATCTGCACAATGAGTGGGAGTTGAGCCCCAGTTTTATAGAAAGTCTCCCCAAAGGATGAGGGGGACCCCTTGTCCCCACAAGTGATTGGGCCCCTTGTCCAATCCTAATTTTCATGAAAATCAACCAAGGTGAAGTGTGGACTGGGTGACAGTGGATATAAAAAATGACACTGTTGTTCATATCACCTCTTTCTCCAGTGACGACTTAATGCTCATCTGAACTGTGAGGCTAACAGTTCACTAAATTCATAAACATTTTCTTAATCAAAACAAAACGATATAAATGAGTGTTGAGGAAAGGGATCTTATAGCCAATGTTTTTTAATAAATAAAGAGCAGTAAAAATTTCTGCATTTCTGTTCACGCTTCAATTTTTTAAATGTGGCCAATTTCGATGTTCTGAAGCTGAAGAATTAACATATGTACCCACAGGGGCTCATGAGAGGCTTATTTAGAAAATGGAGTTCCTCTTTGTAGCATCTCATATGTGCTAAAGGGAAGCTGAGCCTTTTGGTATTTTCTGAGCAGAGTTAGGGGAGATCAAGGGGGCCGGGAACAACAGCAAAGAGGTGAATTCTTCAGGGAATTCGTAAAGGGTAGAGAGCTGTGTGTCTAACCCGTAGCAGTTCCCAGTAGAAAAGAGAGAAAGAACAGGAGAAGGAGAAAGGAATGGAGCCACCTGAAATAGGCAGTGCCCCTCAGAAGGGAACAGCATGGCTCTTGGAAGGGAGGGGGAGGGGAGGGGGGAGGGGGAGGCATGTCTGCTAGGTGTTCTCTGATACCTCCACTATTCCCTCCACAGATTTATCACTTATTGGGTCTTCCAGAGCTATTATCTTCTCAGAGTGTTTACAAATAAAAGACAGAGGTGAGAAGCAAACACAACAAGCAAGCTCCCCAGACACTTGAGTGCAAAATGCAAGGACTCTTGAGCACAGAATTTCCAAAGCATCGGACACCATGCTTGTATTACACTGGTGGGCCCCTAAAAATAAATGGATACTTTACATGTCGATCTATAGCTGTGCTGCCCAATGTGGCAGCTACCTGTGATGGCTATTTACATTTAAGTTAATTAAATTTAAATGAAATTTAAGATTCAGTTCCTAAGCCACATTTCAAGTGCTCAACAGCCACAGGGGGCTAACGGCTACTGCCCTGGGCAGCGCAGATACAGATTTCCATCAGCGGAGAAGGTTCTGCTGGATAGCGCTGATCGACAGGGGACAGAAATGTCGGGCCAAACTTTCTACTGTCTCAGAGACGATGAGCTTCCCTGAGAATAATCTCTTATTTTCTCGATGCTGCGGTGGAAAATGGTTTCTTCCTTATACATAATTTTGAGCATAGCTAATCTGAACCAGGCAACGTGGAACCATCAGAGTCAGGGGCCTATGCTGTCACCTGATGGGCAAGAGATAGGGCAAAACAGGCTGTGTCTGACCTGATGAGGGCTGGGTTTGCCCCCTCTGTTTTGCCTCACCCCATGACTCGTCACTGAAGAGGAAACCCCACTACAACTTGTGAGAAGCAGAATGGCCCCAAAGATGTCCTCTCACCCATCCCTGAAGCTTGTAAATATGTTATTTTCCAAGGCAAAAGGGACTTGGCAGATGTAATTAAGGTTATAGGTTTAAAATAGAAAAGTTAACTTGGATTATAGAATTTAGAAGCAGAGAACTTTCTCTTATTGGAGGCAGAAGAGGTGGAGCAGGAGGGGAAGGGAGAGATTTGAGAAAGACTCGTTGCGCTGATGCTGGTTTAAAGAAGGTGGCAGGGTGATGAAGGATACATGAGGCCTTCAGGAGCTGGGAGAGGCTCCCCGCTGACAACCAGAAAGGAAACAGAACCTCAGCCCGACAACCATAAGGAACTGAATACTGCAAATTATCTGAATAAGCTTGGAAGCAGACTCTCCCCAAGAGCCTCCAGACAGGGCCCAGGCTACCAACACCTTGATTTTGGCCTTGTCAGACCCAGATCAAAGAAACCAGCTGCGCCCATCCAGACTCCTGCCCAAGAGGAGATAACACATTTGTGGTGTTTTACACCAGTAAATTGTGGTAATTTCTTACAGCAGCCCCAGAAAACAAATACACCATTTTATATTGCGAAGAAGCCGAGAGCTTCCTCAGTTCACACTTCTAGGATCTGTTTTGGGGAACAGTTCGAGAAAGCCTAATTCTATCGTGCTCCTTTCAGGGAAACGAGCAGCCCAGCTGCTCCTGGAAACTCTGGGCCGCTTCAGAAGCATGGTTGGGTTTTATCCCTTAATGAGCTGGATGGCAGAAGGAAGGTTTTAGCTGCACCAGGAGTGTGTACTTTCGGGTGAGGCGTCCAACACATAATCTTAAAGCATGAGAAACAATGGCTGTTGCCAACTCCTGAGTCCGGCACGTACTGCCAATTAGTAAGACAGAAGATGGATAGTTTCTGCCTATCAGATGGGGAACAAAACACTCGTGCCTGAAAGATAGCAAACAGCATGGGGCCTGCCCTCGGCCACCACCAGGGGTTATTAATGTCAGCGAATTGTTTGCTATGAAAAGAAAGACATGGACAAGAAATCTGGCGATAACACAAAACGACGGAGGATGATTTCCTGGGGCAGTGGGAGCTGTGTGGATTGGGCGACAAATCCCACTAGCAGGGTCTGAGTGGGTGGCTGGCAGGCCTGTCATCGCCAGCATGTAGCTTGTCACGATCCTGCCTCCATCCCAATGGCACATTACCCAGCATCACAGAAGAGGCCCTAGTTGATGGTATGGGTGGTTAGCCTGCTGCAAACACTATTCCCCAGGAGAGAGGAAATCAGGTTTGTACTCCATCCCAGCTCTCCCACTGCTGAAAACCTAGACCGGGAATGAATGACACCAGGTCCCAGAAGAGATCTCCCGACCCTAAGTCACAGTGAGAACAAAATAAAATCAGGTATTGATAAGCCCACTTGAATATCAGGATTTTTAAATGATAATATATCTTTCATAAGATTCACTCTGGGGTATACCTTCCAAGTTGTAATTCTCAATAGCACTGATCATTTGACCTCAGCATGTTTTTTTATTTCAAGCTATAAAATGGAGATGATAATATCTGCCCTGACTACTTCCCAAGATTGTTATAAGGCTATAAAGATGTGACAACATATACGAAAGCCAATCCTATATAGCAAAAGGCTGTCTGACTGTTTACTACCACTACCACCCCATCAAGCCAGGACTATGGATTGATGAGTATGTCATCAGGCCTTTGACTAGGTACGTCTCACATATTATCACATTTATGCTGTTGCTACTATTAGTGATCGGGGCTAGGGCTTTGGCAGATTTGCCAGCTTTCTCTCAGACATCTTTCTCTTTGTCCTCCCAGCACCTGCCTCCAACCTATGTCTTTGGACAGGACTTGATGCTGTCTTCTTTGACTCCCACCAAAGCCTGGAAAGCATCTCCTATTTGAGGACCTCCTTTTTTTCCTCTTCAAGAATACACTCTTCAATTTTCTAGAATTGCTCTGTGTTCAGTGGCAAGGGGTTTAATAGATCAGATAAACATCACACCTACCTAATGCTTTCAGTACCTGAACTAATGATTCACTCCTGTGAAACTGAATGACCCCAGAAATTGCTCTGAACTGCGATTTTTAAGCAGGCAGGTGAGACTTAGGGGCTTCCAAACAATACCACGTGTGGGTATCCAAGGTCAGGACAGGAGACTTGCTTGGATCTGATTGTCCGAGTGTTGAAAATTGTATTTTCAAGGGTGTGGTAAGGACCTACACCCCACGTAACCTCTCAGTGCTGAACTCAAGCCCCCAGAGCCGGGCAGTCGACAATTGCAGCTCAGGCTCATCCTCTGAGTGAAGAGAAAGGAATTCTAAAATGTCTGCTTTACTGTCTGCTTTAGAGCTTGTCACCCTAACAAACCCATCCCTAAAAATGTGCATGGATGATATAAAGAATAATTTCTTTGAAAATACGGTGAGAAGAAATCTCCAGGCACTAAACAAACTGAAACTGTTACTTTGAAGTAAACAGAATTATAACAAAAATGATCAACAATGAAAAAAATGTGAAACTGGAGAAAGAGGATTTAAAGATCTGGCTCAACTCAACTGCTCCTCCTAGTGTCAATAACTGTTCTTACCTTTCTCTAACATTTCTAAGCAACTGTAGGGAAACTGAAAGCTTGAACTTACTTTGCAATATATTATTTTAGAAAACTTTAAATCAACTAAGAACAATAAGGCAGAGTAGAAGACAGGGCTTTTCTTTCTTGAGAAGGTACCTATTTAAATCTTAATGGAATGCAATCAGATATGACAAGAAAAATATAATAGAGAACCACCAACATAAGTATATGGAGTGAAATTTATGTTATTTCTCTAAATATTATTTTAAATGCTTTATGCACATGTAGCACAACTTTTTAGCAAGTCATCTTTAAAATATGTTTTGGAAGTTAATCAGCCGATTAGATAAAACATTCAAGGAACGTTAAACTACCCCAAGTTAGAAAACACTTCTGAAGCTCCTAAATTAGGGTTTGTGACTCTGCTGGTACGTTCCAATATATGCAGGTAAATGTTTTCTTCTCTGTTTTTGCATTTCCATAAGGGTAGCCTCAGTATAATGTCTGTGAATTTACTGCACATCTTAAAGAATCATCTTTTTTTAATTCTTAGGAGAAACCCAGCTGGACTTGCCAACCAGAAGGATTATAAGCAGAACTAGAGCACGTGGGTGGAGGGAGCAGAACAAGGCTGGCCTACAACTTCAAAGTCTGTGGATGTGCTCTGCTTTATCAGCTATGACCTGTGTTTTCCAAATTTGTCTTATGTGACTTGGCGGTTTATCCTTACTTCTCTTTTTGCTACTTTCAAACCTCCAAAGTTGTTCAGCTGCTAAAAAGTTCCCAAACAAGCAAATGCATTCCTGGAATCCCACCCTTAACTTTTCTGGAGAGTATATACTAAGGCTTCTTCTCCGGCCAAAATAATGAAAGATTTTTAAGTGGCTGAAATTCTTGGTTGATTGCACATGCATGCCAATGTCAGACAACTATAAATAGAGAGATTTGGGAGAAAAATATGGAGAGCCTTTATAACTCCAAGGAAATAAAATGGAGTGTTTTGAAGGCCATCAGAAAACAGAACATGTATTTATGAAATTAAGACTTGTCTCCCTTTAGTCCAAAATTCCCTTCAAGCAGGAGAGAACCCACATGGATCATGTACCTTCAGTAGGAGGGAATAAAGGACTTTCTTTTCTTTGTTAATATGTATTTATTATTCTCAATCTTATAATTAAGACTTTTTCTTTATAGTATCCTTTGGAGTTTAGATATCTGCTGGATCTTTTGATATTTTTCTCCTATCCCTGCTTTGTTTCCCCAGAATACTAAAAAATCCTTCAAAGGATAAAATTATGCCCATGGTTACTGGTATAAATGAAGTCAGCAGGGAATTGCATGGGTGTTACCTAGGGCAGACTTGGTCCCAAAATAAACTGGGTCACTTGTTACAGTTGTTCAAAGAGACTTGAGGATTCATTTCTCAAGAAATTTTACTATCTTAGGCAGGTTAATACATCCACTAGCTTCAACAGCTGTGTTAATACATATTTTTGAAGACATTGTTACTTAATTTTGAACAGCAACTTACATTTGTATATTAACCTGCTCATCTTATATTAACCTATCTAAATTGAATTCAAATTAGTTCTTGCAAATTAGTTCACTTTATTCTGAACCTGTTACTGCTGTACAAGAGAATGTACCGATTGCTTTGGTTTCGTAATTGTGCTGTAGACAAGCAAATTAGTTAGCAGTGAAGAAGAAAGCCAGCACTTGCTTAATAGTCTTTAAATGTAATTCTTCCAAATCTAGACCCCACTCTGAGGTGAGAGATGTTGAAATGTCGATGATGGTTACACGGTCACAGGTCCATTTGTAGAAAGAATCAATAATATAATTAATGTCTCTCAATTTTCACTTCTCCCTAAATTGCATTGGGTTCAAACTGGCTGGAGGCTATAGCCTTGCTTTAAGAGCTCAGTACATAACAGATAACCAGAAAGTCATATTTTTATAATATTTTTAGTGGTGATTTTATTACTTAGTGTTTTCTGAAATAAATCCTTAAGGCAACAAAAAAATAAGACTTGTGGGGACTTGAAAATAGCACGGTTCTAAACAAGTCATGTTTATAATTTTAAAACCTTACTTCAAAAGCTCAGCTTTTAATATTTTCCCTAAAATGTTTTTAAAGTGATCTAAGGACGGGACTCTGTTTATGACTCAATTAATTTTAAGGTTTTTACAAGGCATATGTGATGGAGAAATTAAAAGAAAGATATTAACTACCATTCTATCAAATGATTTAAAAGACTTTACTTAAAAATGTAATAGTTCCTTCAGTATTTTAGACCTTGTTTCTGGTAGAAAAAACATATACCCTATGTTCATGGAAAATGCAAATAATAAATATCTCTGAAGAGGTATCTTAAAGAGAAACTGTGTTCTTATTTTGTGAAAAACCATATTCCGAAGAATTCTTATTTGCCCTCAAACGTAAAAGCATATTTACTGAATCTAGCATCTTTTAAGAAAAATTTCATGATTGAGCACAATGCACACAGTTTTAAAAATTTCTAAATCAGCAACACCAGAGATGGCAACTGAGACGAAGCAAGAGAGTAGCACAGACATATATATACTACCAACTGTAAAATAGATAGTCAGCGGGAAGTTGTTGTATAACAAAGGGAGTCCAACTCGAGGATGGAAGATGCCTTAGAGGACTGGGGCGGGGAGGGTGGGGAGGACTCGAGGTGGGGGGAGTCAAGGAAGGGAGGGAATACGGGGATATGTGTATAAAAACAGATGATTGAACTTGGTGTACCCCCCCCAAAAAAAAAAAAATTTCTAAATCGGCAACACCAGAGGGTCACAAAGCCTGATTTTGTTGATGAAGTTAACTACTTCTGTTGGGACACAGACAGCACCTCTTAGAGAAAGAAAAGCAGCAGGTCTTAGGTGGTCAGAACGAAGCAAAGCGATGCAAAGCTTGAATACTACTTCAATTGTCTTTTTCTTTTTGAAAGACGTGAGTAACCCAGTTTTTCCTGAGATAGAGTAATGTCAACGGACAAAAGTATCTTCTCTGAGAGGCACGCCACTAGTCACTAAGCATGGTTGAACAAGAAAGGCCATTTATCTGGGCACACAGATTGTAGATGCTGAATGAACGACTGGAGTGGGCCAGATGTAAATGCTGTTGGGGTCACATCCACAGGAGGACAGTGGACGAAACATCACGCAGCCTGTGTACAGACCTCCCTTGCCATCGATTTTCCTGGGCAATTTGCAGCTCATTCTAGCTCTGTCCCTCTGAAGAAAGGAAGTGGAGGGTCAGCTACATTGAAGGCTAGTCTCCACAAACACTGCTATGCATGGATTTGTCAGATTTTTCTGTTACTTCAGAGATATGGTTAGAGATTTAACTGCTTTGTTAAGAATTGATTCATAAAGTGATTACCTGGTTGGACAAAACTTTTTGAGCAATTATGAGAAATGTGTTTGATCATTTAATTGAGACAGGAACTGTATACTGTTTATATTACTTGGTATATGAAAGCACTCAATTAAAATGTATTAGACCAATGTCGTGAAGTTAGGGTGGAGGAGGAGGAACACACACAGAATGTTCCCTCCCAGCCGAGGGCATGTGTCCCGGGGAAGATTCTAGATGTTAAGAACTGACCTTTCAAATGGAAAATGCAAAGTCCTGTGCTAGACAAAAATAATTATACTGGTGTGTTCTTCTAAGTATGCATTTAATCAAAATAAATTGCCAAACCTTTCAAATAAGCCACTGAATAATTTAATGTATTCATTCCGTGAGTTCCTCACAATACGCTGTCTGCTGTTATCTACTGACAGCATTGATTAAAGGCATCTTTAGTATAAAAAGTTTTTATTTTTTTCCATAATTGATGACATCTAAAATTAAAGATGTCATAACAGTAGAAAGGGAGACAATAACACTAAATTCCCCATAGACAAAATTTTGTTATGACAAATTACAGTTTATTGAATCAAAGCAGATCGATTACCTTTCCCCAAAATAATGCTTGAAACATGATACTGTACAATCAAACGGAGTGACTCAATTACTCTGCTTCCCAACTTTCAATGATTTACTAGCAGTCTGGCTTTCAATAAAAGACCCTTGAATAACCTGGGACACCCAGATCTTCAGATGTCATCAAATTTTGAAACCAATAAATAAAACGATTTCAACAAGGTCAGATGAGAGAATAGAAATTAAATAAACAGAGTCCATATATTCAAGGTGATTCATATACTTAGCTTCCCAATAAGGGTTAGGGGAAAAATAGGTAAACTGAAAACATTTGAAAGATCAGTTTTATCTAGCTTAAAGGTTGTCACCAACGTTTAGTTTACAAAGTCAGTTGATATATTATACTTAAGAAATGCTATTTTGCTGATGCTAAAACATTTCTTGGAATCTAGTAAGAAGAAGAGAAACCACAGTGAATTTCAGGATGAACAACTCTGAAGCAATACTACATCACTCTGGGAACCCAAACTCATACAAGAATGCTGGTTTAGGTGGAACATGGGGGCTGGTACCCAGTTAGGGCTTAATAACGGTTTAATGGTTAAATGAATGAATGAATGAATAAACAATGGTGAACAAATGAAAGAATGTCATGATAAACTTAACAGGAAAGTTTTTAAATTAAAAGAGAGAAAAAGAGAATGAGTATAATCTGTATTAAAAACTTACTTATTCCATGCTTGTCTAAGGTTTTTAGAGCTGTACAGGGTAAAGCGTTCTGAAATAAAAAAGAAAAATGATAAATAATCTTTCTTTCAAATATCTATATTGTCAGTATGTTAAAAAAAAAACTTTTAAAAAGTTACTGTTCAATGTAGCCATAGTTATGCTAGACATTACTAGGTCTTCATCTTAGATTAAACAGTTATAAAGAGTAAAACAAGAAGAGCAGTTTGACATTTTAAACGATGAAGGATTGTTTTCTTTTGTTTAGAGTGATTTGTTTCATAATCTGGTTTCCTAGTAATTATTTCTTAGAATAACTAAGTTTTAATTGGGTTGAAAAAAGAAATGCAAATTCCAAATCTACAAACTGTAGGTTGATCTATAGAAGAATACTGCCACATAAGGGCCTGTGAAACCTGCCGTTTTCTCTATGAAGACATCTCTCACCAAACATAGTAGTGCTGGCTCTCTTTGCTTATACTATGTGATATTTATACACACTCAAAGCCAAATCACCAATGTCCTATGGTGTACATTTACATTTACCATTGAACAATCTGTATTATATCTTTAAAATGAAAACATAACATGTTTGTTTTACCAAGTTAAACAATACAGTGGCATAGAATATATATTAATAATCTCTTCTCTTGTTCCCCATTTTTCACTTCTGATGATACAGCAATTGTTAATGACTTGGTATGTCTCTTTCTACATATTCATGTTTATAAATACAAACCTATCCATATACAGTATTTTAATTTTTAAATGGACTGTACAATAAACATTCTCTGAAATTTTTTAGGCATATAATAATACACAGTGAATAGTTCTTTGAATAAAAAAAAGTATGTAACAATTGTTTTAAACCTGTGTAATGTCCCATAGGATAGAAGTACATAAATTATTTGACCATTCTTCTACTGATGAAAATTTAGGTAGCTTCCAGTCCCTTTTTTCTTAAAAACAATGTTTCAATAAATTATCCTTGCACATCTATGTCTACATACTGATGCTTTCTTTTCTGTCCAGTAGATTCCCCAATATAGAACTGCTTGGCAAATGGAATGCATTTTTCACATTTTAATATGCTGGCAGATAACTTTTCATTTTCCCACCAGCAATAAAAAAAAAAGTCTCTTTTATATTATACATCCCTGGGATGCAAGGACAGTTCAACATATGCAAATCAATAAATAAAATACATTACATTAATAGAATGAAAGATAAAAATCACATGATCATCTCAATACATGCAGAAAAAGCATTTGACAAAATTCAACATCCATTCATGATATAAACTCGCAATATATTGGGTATAGATGGAACATACCTCAACACAATAAAGTCCACATATGACAAACCCACAGCTAACATCATAGGCTATGGTGAAAGGTAGAACTCATAGAGGAAAAGACAAAGTGCCTACTCTCACCACTCCTATTAAACACAGTAATGGAAGTCCCAGCCAGAGTAATCAACCAAGAAACAAACAAGCAAACAAACAAAAAAAACCCAATCAACCAACCAAACAAAAAAAATGCATCTGAATTGGAAATGAAGAAGTAAAATTGTTGCTGTTTGCAGTTGACATGATTTTTTATGTATAAAAGATCTTAAAGACTCCACCAAAAACCTGTTAGAATTAATCAACAAATTCAGCGAAGTTGCAGGACACAAATTCAATATACAAAAATCAATATACAAAAACAATGACTTATCTGAAAAAGAAATAAACAATCCTATTCACAACAGCATCAAAAACAATAAAATACCTAGGAATAAATTTAACCAAGTAGGTAAAAGATCTGTACACTGAAAACTGTAAGACATTGATGAAAGAAATTAAAGAAGACACAATGAAGTGGAAAGATATTCCATGTTCATTACTGGAAGAATTAATACATTGGTAAAATGTTCATACTACCCAAAGTCATCTATAGATTTAACACAATCCTTATCAAGATTCCAATGGCATTTTTTTTTACAGAAAAAAAATGAGAAAGAAGAACAAAGTTGGAGGTATTATACTTCCTGATTTCACACTATACCACAAAGCTATAGTAATAGAAATAGTATGGTACTGGCATAAAAACAGACACATAGACTAATGGAACAGAACTGAGAACCCAGAAATAAACTCATGCATATATATAGTCAGTGTTTGACAAAGGAAGCAAAATACTCAGTGGAGAAAAGACAGTCTCTTTAATAAATGGTGCTGGGAAAAAAATGATACTCACATGCAAAACAATGAAACTTGACCTCTATCTTATACCACTCACACAACCTGGAAAAGGATTAAAGACTTAAACACAAGACCTGAAACCACAGAAAAAAATAGGGAAAAAGCTCTTTGACCTTAGTCTTCATAATGATTTTATGCATACAACACCCAAAACACAGGCAGAAAAGCAAAAATAAACAAGTGGAACTACATCAATCTAAAAAGCTTCTGCACAGCAAAAGAAACAATCAACAAAATGAAAAGGCAAGCTACAGAATGGGAGAAAATATTTGCAAACCACATATCTGAAAAATGGCTAATATCTAAAATATAGAAGGCACTCATATAACTCATTAGCAAAAGAACAAATAGTCCAATTAAAAAATGGGCAAAGGACCTGAATAGAGATTTTTTCCATGGATATTCACATGGCCAAGTACATGAAAAGGTGCCTGACCTCACTAATTATCAGGGAAATGCAAATCAAAACTACAATGAGATTATCACCTCACACTTGTTAGAATGGCTGTTATTGAAAGGATGAGATAACAAGTGCTTGTGAGAATGTGGAGAAAAGGGGACCCTTGGGCACTGCTGGTGGGAATTTAAATTGGTACAGCCACTATGGAAAACAGTATGGAGGTTTCTCAAAAAAAATTAAAACTAGAACTACCATGTGATCCAGCAATTCCACTTCTGGGTATATATCTGAAGGAAACAAAAGAGATTTCTGCATCCTTACATTCACTGCAGCATTATTTACAATAGCCAAAATATGGAAACAACCTAACTGTCCACTGATGGATGAATGGATAAAGAAAGTCTGGCTTATGTATACACTAGAATGTTAGCCAAAAAAGGAAGGGAATTTTGCCATTTGTGACAATATGGATGGACTCTGAAAGCATTATTAAGTGAAAAAAGTTAGACAGAGAAAGACAAATACTGTATGATCTCTCATGTGGAATCTAAAATATACTCAAACTCATAGAAGCAGAAGACACATTGGTGGTTGCCAGGGGTGGAGTGTAGGGGCAAAGGTGAGGAAATAGGTGAAAGTAGTTACAGGGTACAAACTTTCAGTTATGAAATGAATAAGTTCTGATGATGTACTGTAAAGCATGGTGACTATAGTTAAAAATACTGCATTGCATATTTGAAAGTTGCTGAGAGAGTAATTTTGAAAGTTCTTACTACAAAAAAATTTTTTGAAACTATGTGAAATAATGGATGTGTTAACTAATTTTGTAATATATACACATATAAAATCACTGTGCTGTACACCATAGACATACACAATGCTTTATGTCAATTATAACTCAATAAAACTGAGGGAAAAGACAGTGTTCTAGCAAAGTAAAACACTGAGGTATGATGCAGAGTGACCAGTGTGAGAGGGGCACTTTAGGTTGGGTGATGAAGGAAGGTGAGTTTCAAACAAAACAGTCAACCAACACAATAAACAAAGTCCCCATTGGAAATCTGGTTGAAGTTTCATTTAAATGTGTATTTACCTGAAAAGGCTGATATAAAATCTTTGTACATAACAAACAACATGTTGTGTCTTTCCACTTAGAAAGAATTTATGTAAACATCCTCCAGTAAAATTCAATGATTTCTTTTCCATATTGATCTCATTTCTTTTTAATAATTTATTACTTAATAGACTTAATTCTGCTTATTAGTTGGTGTCTTTTGTTAGTGTTGTCTTCCTTGAATTATTAGCTTTTAAAGAAAAGAATCAAAGTGATTTATATTGCTTTGTTATGGTATGTTTCACGTATAAGAATACGATTAGATAAAAAGAACAAAAAGAAATTTAAGAACACGTTCAGCTTCCTATCTCTAAATACAAAGTTTATTCAAAAGAAATCTGTGCAATGATTCATTCATTCAGCTACTATTTATTGAGCAACTACTTTGTGCCAGGTATACTTTTTGGAGCTGAAGATACAGCTCCAAACAGAAGACCTTCCTGCCTGCAGGGAGCTCGCAATCCCATAGGGGATGTTCAAGGATGGAGTGAGCCTGGAGGATGAGGTGGCTGAAGCAGACAGATAGCCCAGGAGAGATGGGCAGAAGACCAAATCACACAGGCTCTGTGGCCTTTAAGATATGATTTAGACTTTTTTTTAAAGAATCACTCTGGTTTCTGTTTGGAGAATATACTACCAGAGGAAATAGCATGCATTAACTGAAGTGCAGGTATGACTATAAATATCCATTATTCTAAAGCTACAGGCAATAGTGCTCACCAATGATTATGTATTTATTTGTTTCAAAAGAATATCTAACATCTGAGTTTATTCACCACTAGACTGCATTATGTAAGGCGCAACATAATTCAGCCAGTTGGTGTAGAACAGAAATAAAGGCAAATTCTAGGTTTGAGAATTAAGTGACAAAGAAAGGAGAAATGGGAAGAATAGTTTTTTATAGAGGTTTAAAAAAATTATTATCTAAATAAAGTCTGGTATTTAAAAAGCAAGATATATCTTAAACATTAATTACATCAAATGTCCTTGTAAAACTAATTTGATCTCCTTAACTTTGTATTTCTCCACAAAGCAATTTTAATAATTTGCTATGATTTCGGGAAGGAAAAGGAATTCCATTACAGATAAAATTAATACAATCTTGCATTTACAAGTAAATTATTATTCTCAGCAATTAATGACTGCACATAAATATGAGTTCTAAGAATGCCTCTATTTAGAGCTTGACAGGATATGCTAATAGAAACTTTTTTTTTGGAAATACAATATGTCAGTTTTAGCTGTGCCTAAGAGCCAAAATTGATAGTGAAACATGCCATACGAAAGTAGAAAAAATAAGGAAAAACGAAGTCTTCCTACGTTTACCTTTTGTCATTACTCACATAAACGCTTAATTCTTTTAGCAAATGTCACCCCAGGCACCTGCCTGTATGCCAGGCACTGCACTGGGTGATGGGCACACAAAAATGAGGAAGTCCTGGTTACAGTTCAGTGGCCCAGAAATGTAAATACAGAATTACCAACACAGGGTGAAAAGTGCTACAATGTGGATATGGACGCAGTCCCCTGGGAGCCCAGAGGCAGAGCTACTAACTGCATCTGTTTTCTTTTCCAAATGAAGACAGGATAAACTCAAATATCTGAAGCTAGCTCCAGTAACACACAGGACCTGATCTCTTGTATCCAACATCTTTCAGATCTTAACTGTCAAAGTACATAATTTCAAATGGGGCCATTTCTAACATTTTCTGCAATAAGCACCCTTAATGTTTATAATTAGATTTTTTAAATTCTATTTTTAAAATGATTTCCATTATGAGTAAAAGTAATGTTCCATTAGAATGAAAGCAATCTAATTCACTAGGTAAGTTTTGGAAACCAAAAGATGCTTAAATTAGTGCCCCAAATGAGTAAGAGGTGTGTTTAATAAAATAGTCAACTACTTATGAATAATTTTAACAGATTATTCGAGTATTTGATTAGGAGTGTTTTATACTGTTCTTCAGTTAGGTTTATTCTGTTCTTACTTTAATGTCAGCTTTCTCTTTCCAATTATGTTTAAACTGGAAGTTTAGAATGCCGTGTTTTAAAGCATTGGCTAACTCACAGCATAACTGAGAAGTGCAATTAATTTAAACCTGCAGGCTGATTTTCACCTTGTCCTCTTATTGCAGGGACACTACAGAGGATGGTCACACACAGCGGGCGGCCAGGGAGGAGAGCTGGGAGAGAAGGAGAAATCACTTGCTCTGCGACGTGGTGGGGGTGGGGGACAGAGCTGGAAGGGTTTTGCTCACAGCGCCATGCTGATGCACAGCGATTCGTTGCAATTCACAGGAAAATATTGGAGAACAATGCTATATATTCTAAAGTTTCCCAGCTTAAAAGAGCTAAACCTGAAATGGCTTGAGGCTGTGTGAAAACAGAACCTAAGTTGGAATTTACCCATTTGCTTATACGTAGGTACTGTATGCTCAAGGAGAGTAATTTTAATTTTTATTCTCTTTATCCCCTTCTTACCAATGTTTTTTGGATCTTATATGAAACTGATATGTTTTCAACTTCAATAACAGGAAAACGTATCAGTAAGTAGTCAAATCAACGAACCAATTAAAAACCCCAAGTATGTTCAAAGGATTTGAAAGGCTAAACCTGGATTTGTAAGAACACTTTTTTTGGGGGGGAGGGGTACGTGGAAAGGAGGGGTGGCAATAGAGGCAAGATCATTAAACGTCTCAAACTTTAGTACCTCTTTTGCAAATGGATTTAGTAGCATCCAATTTTTACATAATATTATGGAATAACTATAAGTCAATATAAAAATGAATAATGTCCAAAATGCCACAGGAAATGTCAGGTGTATTTTATAATCAACACCTCTAAACCACACATTCAACTATCCACAATTTAAATTCTTTTGGATTATTCTGCATATTAACAAATGCATTTACTCTTTTCCCCTGAGTTTGTAAGAAGCAGCACTGACTTAAGTTGAGCTGCGACCAGGCTATCGTCTGGTGGAGGTGCTGAACCTAAAGCCTTTCTCACGGTTGCCTCAGTAGAGCAAAAAGGGTCCAGTCCTTTATGAAGATGAACAAGAAACACAGTCATGAATCACTCTGGCGATACTTCCAACAATCACTTTAATTACTTGTTTATGTAACAGATAATAAATAGCCTGGAATCTTTTAGGTTAGAAGACATGAGTATCCATTCATTCTCTCACTCATTCTACAAATATTTCTTGTGTGCCTACTGTTTGACAGGCATTGTCGACACAGCAGTGCATGAAACATACAAGGTCATCTGTAGCCTACAATGAATCGTGGGACCCAATACTAAGGGCCCATCAGTGGAAGAAAATTCTATTTTAAAGTATTCACAAGAGTTGTTATGCGAATGTGACTTTCTTATGGTTATAAGGAAAACCAAGGCAGCAGTCAGCACTTGCTGACATTCTGACCAAGATGTAGAAAAGCTGGATTTAAACCATCTATGGTCCTCAGACCAGAAGTAAAGCGGAATTCAGGCACAGTAGGTGAGAGTTTATTCCAAATAGAGAAGGCTAGACTTGTTCCAAAATATGGGGAATTTAGGTATCTCAACTCCAAAAAAGCATAGTGATCCAAACAGGCATTTTAGAAGTGAGATGTATGTCTGCACAACTGTAATTCTCAGCTTTAAAACACTTGCTATCCCTCAAATATACAATGGTTGTGATTTGACACAGTTCCAGCGTTACCAGCGAGAGGCTCTGACGCGACGCATTAACGCAGAACAGAATCGCACCACCCTGTCGCTATCACCCAGCGAGGGGTTTCCTTAAAATGCTGAGTAGCCATCTTCAGTCCTGAAAACGGGAGACTGCAGCATCCTGCCCTGCCCTGGCTGCAGCAAATCATCCTTCAATTACCAACAGTGTGCATTTTAAAATGAGCAATCTCTGAGCAACTTCTAGAAACAAACGTCTGCTCTATACGTTAAACATTCTTCCTTCCTACGGCATTTGGTTTTCTTAGCAGACATACAAATGTGGGTTTGTGAGCGCACATTCCCAGTGGAAGTCTTCAAACCAACCACACCTTTCTCAGCCTAAAAGTCACGGAACACTTCTCTTTCCATAAGATGTTTTTCTTTAGAGAAGTAAAGTTTCATCAGTTAGGCATTTATTACAGTCTAAAGTGTACCATTCACAAATGAGACTGAATCTTTACAGCTCCCGGAAAAAAAAGAAGAAAGGTTTTGTCTCACTCTCCATGCATCCCCACCCATCCCTCCATCCAAACTCTCCACAGGGAGAAAGAGATTGGGAAGATGGCACTCAGCACCTTCTAGGGGAGATGTGAGCAATCAGATAGTCTGACAACTTCATTCTACAAATGAATAAACTGAGGGTTAAAAGGTTGAATTGCCTGAGCCCATGATACAGGCTGGTGGCACTGGCTGAATCAGGACTCTACTTCTGGTTTACCATTTGTTACCAAAGAGCTTGGTACCTTTTAGTACCTTGAAAATGATCTGTGTCTTCATTTAATTCTGAGTTCCACTCTTAGGCTGAAATTGTAATTCTTTTCTCAGATATGATTGTAACCAAATTACACAAATTGGACAGTATACAGGGATTTTAATCCTCTCGGAGTGGGAGGGAGCAGAATTACTGAAGAAGTCTTTATTTGGTGACTGGCATTCCATATCAACTTTGGTGAAATAAGGCGTGGATAACTCCCAAACTGAATGTTTCAAAATTCCAAGAATAGAAGTAATGAAACCAGTCTACCTAAGGTTTTTTGTTTGTTTTTGCTTTTGTTTTTAATGAGGCTGCAATCAGAACAACTTCATTTCTCCTTGAAAATTTCATCTCACTACATTTTCTATGGCATTTTCTGGACACTCTGTTAGTCTCCATCATTACTGATGCCCTCTAGTGAAAATAAATGGGAAATTCTTCAAGCAGATACAGAGAAAGGCAGTACCGACAGTCCCTGCTTTGCACTGAAATGAATTTCTACAATTTATAAAAATACCTCCCCCACAGGTCTGCCTGTTGGGGAAGAGCTGAATTATTATTTTACATTTTTCAGTGATTATCACGATTTTTGGCTATTTAAAATTTTTATTTAGAGCGTTGGCCATATGTATGACTGTTTGCATATCAAATCCTTGGTTGGTTATGGACCTATGGGGAAAAGCCTATGCCCCATGTCCATAGCACCACGGTTAACTGGTGTGAGAATAATTTCCCCCTGAGCTGGGACTTGCTATTACAGACCCTTCTCAGCCCAGAGCTGTGGGCAGAAACTACCGATCAAGAGGAGCTCACACTTGAGATAAAGCCTCTTTCCATCCCTGAAATAGGTCCGTGACTTTTTGTAGCCAGCAGGTCCTTTTGAAAACATAAAACACCAATTTCCTCCCCTGCTCAAAAACCCTCCACTGATTTCTTTCGCACTTCAAGTAAATCCTAGCTCTTCACCTTGGCCTTCAGGGACTCACCCCCACCACTCTGTCTGTGGTCAGTTTCTCCAGCCACACTGACTTGTAATTTGTCTACTATCTGCCTCCCCTCTAGCACGGAAGCCCTACAAGCAACGGGTTTATCTGCTTTGTTCACGACTGTGTCTTCAGCACCTAGCACGCTGCCTGGCACCTCGCGAGCACTTGTGAAGAATCCGAGCTCACGAGAGTATCTGGAGCACAGTGCCTGCTGATTGAGACGTGGCCGCTCAACTCCAGCATTTTCTCCCCTGCTCAGTGACTCCCGGCATGACTGCCACAATCAGAAAGTACACAAGTCAAGACAGTCTGCCCTTCTTGTCACATTTAACATTGTTTTAACTTCCCCTCCCCTATAAAGTTCACTTATTTTATAAATTTACTAATTAACTGGCTTGTTCACTGTATGACCAGAGGGGCATTTACTGGTGGGATGAGGAAGAGCCCAGCTGAAGAAGGTGGTGCTTGATGGCGGGGGCAGAGAGCTCTAAATGTCCTGCGCCTTCGGGCAGGCAGACCCACGAGGTTTTTAGCAATCAAATCTGGGATAAGGGCCATATATTTGCAGACAAATTTTTCAAGTTGATTTTTACAGGCGTCACATAGTTACACCCTGTATATTCAGCTGTAACCCATGACCATGACATCTGCTATCAAAAAAAAAAAAAAAGACACAAAAAAGATTCTTGAGGTAAAGCATAAAGTGCGAACGGAAACACCAGGCAGGGGATGCAGTATAAATGGTGCAAAATATTACTTTGCAGTTACATGCCCCTAACAGTTTAAAAGCACTTTTATACCAATTCTACAGCTAGCTCAAATCTTCTGAGAAACAGGTAACCTGTAAGTATGTAAAAAATAATAAAAGAGGATGGAAAAATGGATTATCTCATTTAATTTCCATAGGCAGTCTGTGAGCTGGAGGGAGTAGATGGGATGCTTCTGGAAGAGTGAGGAAGATGACCCTCTATGGCCACAGGTTCCCCTGATAGCAGGTGTGGTCGGTGCAGGGCAACATCATGGCACAAAACCACCCTCCTCGCAACCTCCCTGCACTGAATATCCCACCAAACAATTTCTACTGCTTCCACAGTTTTTCTATCACCCTCTTAAAGACTAGGGGAAAGTCCGGAGTGTGATCAAAGGCTAAGGGTTCAGATCTCCTCCAGTCTGCAAATCACAGAATTGCACAGTTCCCATAATATGTACCAAGGACTATACATTTAAAACTAAACACCCACAGAGGGTGTTTTGGAGTTGACAAGTTATTGGAAGCACAAGTTTCAAAGAAGACGCCCATGTTTAGCAGGTGGAGGGTGGGTTCTGGTATATACAAGAAGATATATCGAGATCTTTTTTAAGATGCCACCAGGCAGGGCTTAGAAGGGGCTAACAAATTCTCGCTCAGACTTCTATGTTTGCAGACAGGGAAGCTCACTTAAAGAGAGTGGCAGGTATCTGTGAGAATAACAGGCCAGGGACTGAAGACCTGGGTTTGAGTACTGGAGATGTGGCCTTGGGCAAGCCACGCAATTTCTCTATGCCTCAGTCTCCCAGTTTCCTTGTCTGTAAATTGGGATAACAGTATTAGGATGATAACATTAGAGCAACTCAGAGTTATACTAAACACCAATTTGAGGTAACATGTTGAAATGCTTTGTAAATAATAAAACACAACATAAAACGTAAGGTGTGGGCTTCCTAGGTGGTGCAGTGGTTAAGAATCCGCCTGCTAATGCAGGGGACACGGGTTGGATCCCTGCTCCAGGAAGATCCCACATGCCACGGAGCAACTAAGCCCGTGCGCCACAACTATTGAGCCTGCGCTTTAGAGCCCGTGAGCCACAGCTATTGAGCCCATGTGCTGCAACTACTGAAGCCCACATGCCTAGAGCCCGTGCTCCGCAGCAAGAGAAGCCACAGCAATGAGGAGCCCGTGCACCACAATGAAGAGTAGCCCCAACTCATGGCAATGGAAGAAAGCCCGCACACAGCAAAAAAGACCCAACACAGCCAATTAAATAAATAAATAAATAAATTTATTAAAAAAACCAACCAACCAAACAAACAAAAAGAACATAAGGTGTTATCACCATGATATTCTATTTCTGAAATAATTTACATCTTCCCTCTGGAATTAAGAACTCTGGATCTATTTAGTTTTGGGACCTCAGCTAGGCCTGTGAATAGACAGGATTGAGGAGAAGTTTTTCACCTTATTACAAAGGCAGAGTACAACTAAGTCCATATTTATATGTTGCCTTCAAGGTCAATGTGTCTGTGGGCTTAGTTTTGCAAAGAGAATGTTTAAAATACTACTATTTTGCAATCTGCCTCCAATGGCAAATTCTTTTGTTTTTATCTTAGGTCATTCATTGCAAGAAATTCCAACTTTTTCAAACTTTCCTTAATCAAACTGCTTTTTAGATTAGATAACTTTCTCTTTAGAATAATATAATCACTTTAGAAATCCTCTGTCCCTTGCTTGATTTGGGAAAATAGAATTATTTCAGTCTAAATTTCATTACTTTTAATTGCTTCTGGTCTAGCAACATTTTTCTCTCCCTGGATTTTACAGTGCCTTCCTTTCTTAAACTCCTAAATAATAATTGGCCATTAAAGAGCTGTTGAATGCCCCCTTTTGTTGGAAGCATTTAAGAGATGAACAACGGTATCATACATGGGCTCTACATGTTATTTCGGGGCCAAACTATTTCATACAAAGTGATGTCTGTGGTTCCATGTTTTACTAAACACAGAGATCAAATCACTTCTACTTTTTTGCTATTTTCTTGATAGACAAATTGTCAATAAACTGTTCATCAGAAGAAGGTCAACGAGAAATCGTAATACATCCACGATTCATGCTGCAAAAAAGAGCACTCAACTGAAACCCAGGGAGACGTCCTGGGATCTACTTCCACTTCTGACACTGACTTTGGGGACGTTCTTTAACATCTCTGACCTCAGATTCCTGGCCTGACAAAGGACTGAGCAGGGCTAGATGCCCCCTGGAACTTCTCCTAGCTCTGATGTTCAATTTGCTTAAATAGTTATAGCATAACCAAAACATGGCTCCCACTCCCAGCTCAAGCAGCCCCATGGTTTTCCTTGACAGCAGGAAATTCCAAAAGCTTCTCAGAATTCTCCATCCCTCACCGTGATTCTACCAGTCAGGAGAATCTCAACTGTCTACCTATATTCTGCCCTGACCTGGGGTTACCACAACTCTACAAAGCCCAAACAACGCCTCCAATGCATACCCAAGATGTCTTTTTAAAAAATATTAATGCTAAGCCTGTCTTATAACAAAGAATTTCAAGCCTCACTTCACCAGAGGTATATGAGCCATGTGCCCTCTGTTGCGGGCAAAGCAGGTGGGGCAAAGTGGTCCTGGGACTCACACAGGGAGCCTCTTCCTATCCCAGAAGGAAACGGAGCCGGGGCATCACGCAAAAGCATCCCGGTAGTGAGTCACTATGAAACAATTGATAGGGAAAATGTAGTAATTTTGCAGTAGACTCATACTTTTTGATAGAGAATGGGGTTTGGCCTGTGATGAAACTCATCAAAGGCGGCAGAATTACTGAAGTGCTAAGAATACCACAGTGTCACCTTTCACCTCGGAGGCTGGCCCACAGCAAGCATCCTGAGGAAAGTGACAGAAGGAGACACTGGTGTGAGAGGTGGGGAGAAGGGGGGGGAAGGGGAGAGAAGGACAGAGATGGACTGGAGAGGGAGGGGGATGGGGATGGGACCAGGGAGAGGGAGAGGGAGAGACCCCTAATTTTGAGACCATAAGCCACAGAACCTGAGGGTGGGGGAAAAGAGAAGCCAATCAGGTTCAAAGAAGAAACAAACACACTTCCCACTTCTTTCGAGAGAAACTTAAATAGAAGTAAATGATGGGAAAGCAGCCGCTCCCAAGGTTAGACTCCTTATTATATGTAATACCCACACGTGTGTGTGTTTGTACATGTGCACGTGTGTGTTACATATATGTTTATTTATTTTATGCAGCTGTGGCCTGTCACAGCTGCCTGGTTGCTACGGGAATGAGCTGAAGTTAAGGAATTTTGGGTTAGCATAAATATAAGTGCAGAAGAGGACACATACCGGCTAAATACTAAAGAATAAATCCCAGTTGTTATCTAATTCTTCTTTTACTATCTTAATGATTCTTCTTAAAATGTTCCTCCAGTTTTGCTCTACTTGAAAACAAGTTAAGTTCTGAGCTAAAATGGAGAAGTTGAGAAGGTAAGATCATCTTATTCACGCATGTTTCATCATCTCTCCTCTAGACTCCCGTCAAGGTCTCCTAACTGGTCTCCCTGCTTCCTCCCTGCGCCCCCATTCTCAGCACAAGAGCCAGGGTGATCTTATTAAAATGCAACCCAGATCGTGCGCTGCCGTGTGCAAAACCGTCCAGTGTCTCCTATTTCATTTCGAGCAAAGGGTGAAGGACCCCTAGCAGCCTCTCAAGGCCCTGTGTGACCTGACCCAGTGCTAGTGCCTCTGGCCTCATTTTCTACCTGCCCTCTCCTTCCCTCTTCAGGGCTTCTGTACTTGCTGTTCTCTCAGGAAAGTTCTTCCCCCAGATACTGTCCTGGGTCTCTCTCCCTCATGTCCTCCAGTCAGTCCTTAGGTTTTCAGTGAGGCCCTCCTTGATGATATTTACAATTTAAAATTGCACATCACCCCCTTCCCTGGCACTTCCTGAGCCCATTTCTCGCTCTATTTTCCTCTGTTATACTCACCACCACCTAATATACTATTTTACTTATTTTATGTCTCTCCCACCTATCAGGATCTTTTGTGTTTTGTTCACTATAATATTCCCACTTCCTAATCATACAAATGGTGCTCAATATGTATTGTTGCATTAATAAACTTAATTCTATAGAAATAAACTATGAATAAATGAATTAAAAAAAAGACCTACTAGGTAATTAGATTAGAATATGCTACAACCACGAGACTCAGCTTTTTAGCTTTATTCCTGATTCAGATTACAGTCATAAAATAATCCATTTGAACACATAAATGGGTTTTTCCTGCAAATGTACACAAATATAAAAATTTCTACATATATCTATAACAGAAACTGCTCTTTTAAAAAAAATATGATGACTGTACTATTCTAAGCCACCATGGAATTTTCTTCTCTTGAGGCAAAACAAGTTAAGCAGGACTAGTAAGATATGAGCGTGAAGATTATTTTCAAAATTGCTTAAAAATCAGAAAGAGTCATTTTAAAAAAATTCCAGAGAAGCAAAAACTTTCTATACAAAAAGGGATACTTTCTCTCATATATAAAGAACACCTAGAAATGAATAAGAATATGACAAATAACACATAACTCAACTGTAAACTGAGCAAAAGCTGTTCACAGAAAAGGAAATGCAAGTGATCCTGAAACATATGAAAAGATGCTAAGCCTTGGCCTAAAAAGAAGCATGCAAATTAAAACTGCACGGAGATTTTTTTTTTTGTCACCTAACGGGCAACATCAAAAAGGCTGGCTGTACCCCGTGGAGCGGAGAAGAAGCGTTCTCATGCATTGCTAGCAACAGAGCCAACTGGTACCATCCCTCTGGACAACAATTTGACAGAGTGTTCAAGATTATAACTGTATATAGCTGACCCTTGAACAACACAGGAGTTAGGGGCTCTGACCTTCCACGCAGTCGAAAATGTGCCTATAATGTATAGTCTGCCCTTGGTATCTGTGGTTCTGCATCCCCGATTCAACCAGCCACCATGCAGTACTGTAAGTGCAGATTAATGAAAAAATCCATGCACAAGGGACCCATACAGTTTAAACCTGTGTTGTTTAAGGGTCACTGTATACTTATTAATTCTTCAACCTTACTTCTGGTAATTTATACTTCAGATATACTTGCATACATGCGCTATGCATATTTATGTGTATATGTACTGGGTTATAATAATTTATAACAGCAAAACACTGGAAACAACCCAAACATCCATAAGTAGGGATAGGTTAAATGCATACAATGTAAAACGATGTGTCTGCAGGAAAAGAGGGAAGCCACACTGGCCTCCTCTATACAGTGACATGAGAGGGCCTATAGGATGCATTAATGAGAAAATCAAGACCCCAAATTGTGTTTAATATGGGAAATATGAAAATATATATTCATAATTTCTTACAGTTCCCTAAAGGAAAGAAACATAAGAGAAAATAATGAAGTGGGGGCCTGTGGTGGGGGCAGTGGTTCTGGGGAAGTGGGCAGGTGGTAGGCAAGGCTCGGGAGGCTTTGTACTGTGCTTCTTTTTCATATTGTTTGATATTTTGAATTGCTTAAATTTATTATCTATTCAAAAATTGGGCAAGTATGTCCAAACTAGCAACTGCACTCCTTGGTATTTACCCAAAGGAGGTGAAAACTTATGTCCACACAAAAACATGTGCAGCGATATTTATGGCAGTTTTATTCATAAGTGCCCAAACTTGGAACAATCAAGATGTCCTGCAGTAAGTGAATGGGTACATAAACACGGGTGCATCCAGACAACGGAATATTACTCAGTGGTAAGAAGAAATGAGCTATCAAGCCGCAAAAGACCTGGAGGAATCTTAAATGCATATCAGCAAATGAGGGACGCCAATCTGAAAAGACAACATCCTGTATGACTCCAATTATATGACACTCTGGAAAAGACAAAACTATGGAGACAGTAAAAAGATGAGTGGTCGCCAGGGGTTAGGGGAGAGGGAGGAATAATAAACAGGCAGAACACAGAGGAATTTCAGGGCAAGCTCCTCTATATGATACCACAGTGGTGGGTACATGTCATTATACATTTTTACAGACCCACAGAATGTACAACACTGAAAACGAATCCTACTGTAAACTATGGACTTCGGGTGATAATGACATGTCAACGTAGGTTCATCAAATTGTAACAAATGTACCACTCTGATGGGGGATGCTGACGATGGGAGAGGCTGCGCATGTGTGAGGGCAGGGGCTATATGGGAAATCTCTGCACCTTCTGCTCAGTTTTGCTATGAACATAAAACTGCTCTAAAAAAATAAAGTGTATCAAACAAAACAAAACAAAGTATGTCCTCATGGCTCAGACTATTTTTTTCCCCTCAGCCTTTCTAAGGCACTCTATCAAGATAGAATAAGGAGGTGGAGAATGGGTGGGAAGGGGGGACCCTAGCACTGATATTTTCTTCTCTGGGAATGTGTATCTTCTTCCCCAGGACTCCCCCAATGGTCTGGTTAAGTGCTGCATGAAAGGACGCGTAGATTTGCTCCCTTTGCCTCAGTCTATTATCTTATCTTGCCTTGACTCCTCCCAAGGCAACTCAGGAAGCATGTATCACATCTCCTCTCATCCACAAGCCCCAAGCATTGCCCATAGTATCTTTTTTGCTAGTCAGCACCCATGTCTTACACTCATCTAAATACATTATTCTTCTAGACTCCCATCATCTTTTATGTATTATGTATCTGTGATTGTACTTGTATGTAATATTAATAACTTAAAGGGCTTCCTAGGTGGCGCAGTGGTTAAGAATCCACCTGCTAATGCAGGGGAAACGGGTTCGATCCCTGCTCCAGGAAGATCCCACATGCTGCAGAGCAACTAAGCCTGTGCGCCACAACTATTGAGCCTGCGCTTTAGAGCCCATGAGCCACAACTATTGAGCCCATGTGCTGCAACTACTGAAGCCCACGTGCCTAGAGCCTGTGCTCCGCAACAAGAGAAGCCACGGCAATGAGGAGCCCGCACACCACAACAAAGAGTAGCCCTCACTCACCGCAACTAAAGAAAGCCCGCGCACAGCAAGAAAGACCCAACACAGCCAATAAAATAAATAAATAAATGAATTAATTAATTAATTAAAAAAATAACTTAAAGATGCATATACCCTAATTCATATATGTCTACCAGAAGAGTCACATAAATAATGTGTGTTTTAAACACTCAATATAGTTCAGGGTAACAGACATTTATTGAACCAAAATATGTACTAGTCACAGTCCCTAATCTCATGAAGTTCCCAAAACTGTTAGTTTAATTTGTATTACATCACAATTCTTTCTACAACACATTTAATAAATGCTTTTGTATGTTGTTGATGAAGATAAATTCTATTCCCACCAAAATAAACCAATTACTCCATGTTTTCTCATCCAGAAACTTGGTGGGCCAAATGACTATCTTAATTGTTCCTTTCTGCATCTAACTTTATTCATTTAAACTCTTTTCATATTCTCCTCTGTTTTATTTCCCCAGAACTTAAGATTTTAGTTATTAACATGGAGAAGCTAGACTTTTTTAAGAACCCACACGTGGAACATTTATAAAGAGCTATGTTCTCACTTAAATTCCATTAGTGAGAGCAGTTAGAGGATGCTTCTTGCTTGGTTTAAAAAAAGAAGGAAAAAATCCATCTTAAATTGTTAAGTTTCTATAGTCTTTCAGAATATATGTTATTTAAAGTTTTCAGTAAAAGTACGAAGAGTCCTTGGGGCAGCCAACGAAGATAAAAGAATTCTCAGCACACTGCACACTTACAGAAGAAAAATATTAAGATGAAAATAGTTTTTCAACTTAGTCATTCTCTGGGGTTGATAATTTATTCCCCATGGTCCCCCAAAAGAGAGGAAGGGGAGAAAAAGAATATACTTGGATTCTGTACCAGTAATTATTCATAGCTCTTTTCCCTCATAAAATAAAGGACTATTGGATCTTCCATAAAATCCCTTTCAGTAATTTAATGGTAGGTCTGCATTTTATAATCCATGTTTTGTAACCAAGAAAAGAAAACCAAAAAGATTATTTTACAATAATTCATTCCACTGATTTTTATTAAATTTCCAATTCCAAACCTTTCATACCTCCTATAAAAATTAAATACACCATTTTGAGATTCTTCTTCTGTTAAGTGTAATTATTAAAACTGCAAGTTTCTTGACTGCCACCTATTGGTAAGAAAAAAGTGACAATTTATTTTATATAAAAGTTCTGCATTTTCCCCTCAGATTTTCTGGTTTAAATATGTAACAGTAAAAAAGATGGAATGTTGGAAATATAGAACATTTTATATGTTTAAACTCAAATTAATTGACCATGTATTACTAGATTTTTAAAAAATAAATAAAAATATGATTTTTCCCTTTTACAATGTAATACTTTCCTTAGTATTATTACTAGAAGTCACACAGATGGATTATAGTAGCTTGATTTTAAGTTTGTTTTTATAGACATGGATGCTAGTCTAACTGATGATGAAATGCAAGGTTACTTCAAGATTAGCCAGTCAAACCAAACGAAGAACATATGGTGAAAAACTCTCACGAGGGATGTCATTTACTGACAAATAAATTGTGAAACCAAAGGACAACTCCAAGAAGAGAGAGAATATACAATGGCAAAAGTAACCAGAATTTTTCCAGGTAATGTATTAGCTTGAGGGGGAATATTTACATATTCACCCTTTGCATATCGGAAGCACTTAGTCATTTATAATTAGTGAAACATACCTGGCTTAAAATGTGGTAAAGAATGGACTCCAGGCCACGTGTCCTCATTTGGCGTTCCAAGAACCTGGTGGAGAGCAGGAAATTGTGGAAACAGACTTATTATTTCCAAAGCACTCAAGATTCTCCAGTGTAGAAAACAGTACACGGCATATGATGAAACTCTGGATTTTTTTTTTCCATTATTGTGTGCCAGGGATTTTACTTCAGTAGAAACAAACCTAGCTAAAGAGCCACCCAAGTCGAATGTCTGTGTTTTAACAAATGCAGCTGAATGTGGTAAGACAAGTTAAATCTGCTGCATTTTATCAACTCCAAATTTAAGAAGTGGGCTTAGGACTCAAAGAAGGAGCTGTCGTCTTCATGGAACGGAATAAAGTATGTACGTGTCCCTCATGATTCTTTTACGAGCTTTTGTCCTTCGCTCTAGTATCAGATGTGTCATCGTTTAACAGTTCTAAGAATTCTGTCATTTCTTCCCCCACATCCTCTCTCTGGGCATCAGAATGTTTCAAAGAAGCGGGACAGACAGCTTGGGATGATCCCCTTCTCCACTGGCTGTACTCTCTGTTAGCGTTAACATCCGTAGTCATGTGATATATATGAGGGTGAGTCAAAAATGATCCGCACCCTGGCTGTAGAATTTACAGAAGTTTTAATATAACCGGAGTGCAGATCATTTTTGACTCACCCTTGTAGGTTCTTCATCCCCAAATACTGTTCTCCGTACACTTTTCTATCCATGCGTCCAGCTTCTTTCGCCATCTACTTTTCTATCCCCACAATGTTTGATCTGGTCAAAGGCATTAAAAGGCAATTCTGGTTCATGTATAACTGGGCACACTCTATTTGAAATTTTCAGTTCCACCCCATATTGCTATTACATTCAATGACTGTGGTAAATCACCAATGGAGAACAGTAGAGGTGAAAGGTTTAGAGGCTCAGATCATGGAGACAGACTCCTCTGATCCCCTACTTACTGGCCATGGGACCTCACAGAGCTTCAATTTCCTCCTCTGTATATTAGGGGTGATAACAGCACCTTCTTCATCTGTGGGAGAACACTACCTGGCATGCAGTAAGCACTAGGTAAGGATCAGATACTACTCAAAGCACCCACAGAAAACGGAGTCAGATCAGGAGGTGCCAGCGATAGGGGAGAACCCAGCTCACCCACTTTTTCCACAAGGACTCCCTGATCTGGGGAGTCAGTGACAAATGCTGTAACTCAAACTACAATGGACCAACATGGACAGTCAAACGAGTTAGAAAGGGGAAGAGACAAAGCCAGAAGCTGGCAAAACTGGAGGAATGGCAGACACCATGGGGGGAAATGACACCTATTCACGTCATCTCTGAGGATTAGCAGGTACTACTGGGCCATAAGGAAATACGGAGCGCTGAATCTTTATGCCTTGACTACCCAGGGGGACAGGGCTGTGATGGCAAAGAGGGCACACACACAGCGAGTGATTCACTCACTGCCTCCTACTCTGGCGAGTCAGGGTTAGACACTTGTATTACGCTCCTCATCGAAACATTAAATTCATTGAAACACTGGGTGTAGGGGATCAGGCAACACCATTCTTGCAAGTACTAATAAACACTAACATTCATAGGCAGATCTACACAAACAAGGTTACACTCTTGATGGGCTGGGTGGGAGTGGAAGGTGACAGGTAAGAGGAAAAGAGACGAAGACACGTCTGACATAAACGACTGTGGCAACAGTGTCTTTGCAAAAGGCACATCTGCCTTTCTTTCCACTAATTCCAATCATTATTTCAAGAGAGGGAGACAGTCAGGTGTGCAGCAGCACCTTTCGGGGATGCTCTGCTTTGAGCTCCCACTGAATTCTGCATGAAGGACAAAGGGGTTTGACAGTATTAAACTTCAGCAACTAAAGGGCGAAACTCTCAGCTCAAAGTCACATCTTGATCATGACCAATCCATCACATATAAAACAGACCCTCTAAGGTTTTATAAACAACGAAAAGCCCAGCCAGAACATGAAACTCATTCTCTCACTCCTCATAAAGGATTGATACCCTGACTGTACCTGTATCTACAATGTTTGTGTTAACAAAGCTTTTTCATAGGCACTCTTCTTATCCATATCCAGTGCTCTGTTTCAAAGCGATTATCAAATACTTTGGCCATCCCATAAAAATTACCTGCAAAGAAAAAATACATAAGACTGTTTCTGAGTTATTATAGTGTTGACTGATGAGATTCCACACCTCAAATTATTCTCCTGTTTACAACTCCTAGGCCATTTGCACAGGAAATAGAAAGTGGGCAAAGGAAAAGAAGAGTTAGAAGTCAATGTTGCTTCCTGTAAAAGCCTTTTGGGGAAAGGCAGTTTGGGTTAAATGTGTGGTTAGAGCTGATAGGCTACTTGTGCACTAGGGAAAGTGGGTGTGTGTTGTCTCGGATGTCAGATTTTCCTTTGTATTAACCAACTAAGAAATTTCACTACCAAGACACTTTGAAGTTAGAAGGAAAAAGAGGCATTGTCTAAAAGTCAAAAATAATCTTTTGCAAATAAAACAGTGCAGAAGATAACTGCCCCTCAATGTGCAAAATGTGTGCCTCGCCATTTAAAGCGTGGGCCCCATATCTGTAAATAAGCAGGCTTCTAACACCTGAGGTCACCCTCAGTCTTGAAACGACATGCTGTTATGCGAAAAAGTCCTCTACGTGTTCATCTAAGCAGCTTCACCTTAAACCTGTGCCCATGGCCTGCATGTCTCCCTGTGCCTTTGTTGGTTCATCGCTGCACTCAGTTAACATTGATTGTGTTCATCACAGAAGACAGAAGGGTGAGACTGGGCTCTGCTCGAGGTGCTCACTCCTACTCTGCTGAGGCAGAGGAGGGGGCAGGGATGAGCTGCCTTCAACGTGAGAAGTGCTCTCGCAGACGTCTGGGGAGAAGGAGGCAAGAGCCCGAAGAGGGGTGTGCTTGAGTCTACCTGGGGGCAGGGGAGGGCTGCCAGGAAGAGGATCCTTTAGTGGGAGTGGGAACGCTGAGTGATGGTCGGCCAAGTAAAGAAAGGGGGTGAGTACTCTGGTTATAAGGAAAGGCTGTATCAAAATACTTTCCACTCTCCCAATTTTCACGCTGCTCATGCCCCCATGCCTTCCCAAGGTGGTTTCCTCTTCCTGAATGCCCTGTCCCACTGGCCAGGTTAACTCCTACCTCTGTTTCTAGCTTCAGCTCACAGTCACCTTTTCCTGAAAGACTTTCTGGACTCTCTGGTCCAAGTTACCTGCTGTGATCTTTGTGCGGACTTCCACTATAGAACCATCCACTGTCTCATAAGTGTTAGATGACTGTCTTTCTGTCCACTGGACCATGGAGCCCCGAGGAGAGACCATGACATTCATCTCTAGACCCCTAATGCCTACCATGTGTCTGGTACCAAATATGCACACAGTAAATGCTGAATGAATGAATGAATGAATGAATGTGTGTCTGGATAACAGTGTGAAGTTTGGTGGGCTGTATTGCTGGCTGGGTTATGGGATGGGAGGCTAGGGCCAGATACTGATTGCATGAAGACTGCATTTTATTTTTCTTTCAAGTTTTCGCAAACTGCAGGTCACATGACCCACTGGAGGACTGTAAATTTCATTAGAGTGTTGATATCAGCATTTTTCAAAAGATGAAATACAAGAGAAGATGTCAGAGGGTAGCAGATGTGGTAAAGATGCATGTTGTTTTTATGAAACTTTTATTCAGGTTGCATCTGTGTATGTACATATGTACGTGTTCATTGTGAGGCGTGATGTAAAATACATTTCTTACTGTTTAAGAGCCATTCCATAGGGAACAAGAACGCTGAAATCAAGAATGCAGGTTTGGGGGCTGAGAGCAATGAGTTTAGCTCTGGGCCTATTAAATGTTAGAAATGCCTGCAGGTCAAGACAAAGGGCCTTTAAAGAACAGGTGAAAATACAGATATGGATCTTGGGAGAGGGATTTAAGACCAAGAAAAACACTTAACATATATATAGTAGTAGAAAGCAAATACCAAAATACCAGCTACAGAATGGTCTCACTTCCCTATACTCATGCAGACACAGTTCCCAGAAGGTGTCTCTGATTTCCTGCACGTTTAGCATCTATTAAGAAAAACAAGGGACTATCTCACCTTCTCAGTGGAGGTTTATACTACCTGACCCTGGGGAACTGTAATTTAATGACCTCAAACTTTCTCTTCTGGTCTTACCTGCGCACTGACAGGTGTGCCATGAATCCCGCCCCTGGGTCGGCCTCTACGATGAGCAGGAAAAAGAGGGCCTCTCTGCTGAAACATCTACTTTACCAACAACAGAAGAAAGGTGAATTCTAAACTTCCAGAGCTCAGAGTTCAAGAATTAGTGTCAGAAACACTGATTTGCCTTTCCAAATTATTAACAGTTCCACTAATTCTCACATTTGCTAGTCTTTGCTTTTGCATGGGCCCCAGGGCTGGTAAAAATGAGTCCCTGGGATTTCCCTGAACAATGTCTGTGGTTGAAGTAGAAACAAGGACTCTGAATAGCTTTCCTGGGTCCAGGAGTCAGGGAGGTCTCTAACAGAGACTCTAGGGCAGGGTAATTCTGACCTATCAAGTACAGGTACATCCGGCTCACAAGAGTCTGTACTAATGAAGTGATGGGGATGGAATGTGCTGGGTTCCGAGCTTGGAGTTTTCTGTCTTCTGAGCTGGGCGTTCTAATAGTGGTGATGATTTCAAACTGACTTAGCAATGGCTCTAAGGAAATGGACAGCAACCGAATAACTTCCATGATTTTGAAACTGACACTCTGAAAGCCCACACATACAATGTCTCTGAAATCATGATTGCTTCATAGCTGCACTACTTTAGGTTCTGGAAGATTTTTTTCTGGTTCCTTGCTGAGAAGTCCTAAATGAAACTTGTGAGGAAGCTGGGCAGAACTCAGCTTGGATGTTACACACTCCGCTCTGGAACAGATGGTGTAAAGTTCACAGATGAGCCAGGGAGAAAACAGACTTCCTAACTCTTTTCCCACTTCTGGGCTCTCAGAAAAATAATTCATCAAGTGGGTGGAGCTGGAATTCGAAATCAGCTTAGAGAGACCAAGTTCTTAAGAGCTACTCTACTGCGTTCCCTGGAGGATTAGAGAATGTGGCTTAGACGGTGTTAAATGATTCACAGCCAACTAACCAGTCTCTAGAAGGAGATTCTGAGTATTAGGAGCAAGGCTTTTTTTTCATTCTCCCTCTCTAGTCCAGCGCGCGCGCACACACACACATACACACACACACACACACAATAGGTACCAGTACCAACCTCTCTGGCATTTTCATCAATGTCTTAAAGGAAGACACAGAAAAATATCTTATATTCTCAGGTGACACAGAATAGAAGTGATGTGTAATATTCCGATGGTTGAGTCAGGATTAAAAAATATTTAATCAGGTAGGAAGAACTGGTTGAACCTAGGGAAACCCAATAGCAATAAACATAAAGTCCAGTATTTAGGTTCTACGAATTAATTGTTCAAGATGGGAAGACCTGTAAATCAACAACTTGTATAAAACAAGATCCAGGGCTTTTAGCTGAGTACCAATTCCATGAGATCATCCAGTGGGAATCAAAGGAGATGGGGGTGGGCTGACTTGAAGATGGCCCCTTAATCCCTGACTCCTGGTGTTCACACCCTTCCCCTTGAGTGTGGATGGGACCAGTGACTTGTTCCTAACCAACAGAAAACAGACAAGTGACAAGATGCCACTTCTGTGGTTACATTGTATGAGATGCTAACTCCTATTTTGCTAGGAGACTCTCTCTTTCTCTGGCTTTGAAGAAGCAAGCAGTCACATGAGGAGGGCTGCAGGACATGGAACTCAAGGTGGCCTCAGCCAACAGTCAGCAGGGCCCTGAAGCCCTCTGTTCAGCAGCCTGGAAGAAGCTGGATGCTGTCCACAACCACATGAGTTTGGGAGGAAAGCCTTCCCCAGGAGACCCTCACATAAGACTGCAGGCCCAGCTGACACTTTGGTTGCAGCCCTGGAAGAGCCTGAAGCAGAGCTAAGCCAGGCCTGGACTCCTGACCCACAGCAATTGTGAGATGGTAAGTGTGCACTCAGTCAGTAAGTTTGTGGTAATAGTGTTATGCAGCAGGACTCAAAGAATACCAATTTCACCCTTGAATCATACTACACACTAGTTAGAGCCCATCTGGATTGCTGCACCAGCACCAGGTGCTGCCTGTGAAGAGGGACAAAAATAAACAAGGGGTGTGCTCAGAAAGGTCAGGGGTGGCAGACCCATGTCCCATGAGGTGGACTGGAAACTTTACCCGTGATGAGAAAGAAATAGTTTGGGACGTTATAGATCAAGGAACTGCAATGATGAGGGGGGGCTGATTTACACTGTGCTGAAGGCCAATGGGGTAAGACATTAGTGAACGACAAAGAAGGGCATGCTAATGACAAGAGCTGCATACGATGGAGCAGACAGCTCTACAAGGCTTCATCAGAATGGAGAGCTGGGCTGCACCACATTCTGCATTCAGATATAATAAGGATCAAATTCTGTCTCCACAGACACAAGAGTGGTGCGCAGTGAAAGTCAGATGTGACACTCCGACAGAGAGTTTGGGCCATAAGATGAGGTCATGCATTTACATCTACCTTTGTTTGTATTTGGCCATAATTATATCTTATGGGGCAGACTGGGAGAAGTGAGTTGATAAGGAGAAGGGGGTAGAGAAGATATGGATGGATGACAGCTTTCCTTCCCCATTTTCTATCCAAAGTATATATCAACATCAGTGATTTTTCAGGGAAGCAGCACAATCAGTGGTTGATATTAGAATATTTTCTAGTAGCAAGATAAATGAAATATATGCATGTATATGGTGTGTGAGTGGGTTATGTGTGTATGTCCGTGTGTGTATGCACACACAGACACACAGTTCCTCTCCTCCATTACGCCTTAGGCCTTACCTAAAGTGCCACTGGATAAGAGGTCAGCATGTTCAGACTGTTCATTTTTGGCAATGGCCAATGACATATAAGTTGAACGTGCAATTAGAAAAGCTGCTTTAACATGCCGTGTGATTCTGGGTTAGAGCCGCAGAACCTGCAGTAAGATTCTGCAGAGCAGGGAGCTTTACCTAGGATGGGCCAGCAGGGGGAGCCACTGGACAAAGGAAATGAAAAGCGGCTGGGGCTTCAGAAAGCTGCTTGACTATGTAAGCAGCTGCTCAGCTGAAATTGCTGGATTGAAAAAGATGGTGTTTCCAAAATATCCTGCGGAGTTTTCAACATGGCAAAGGTTTAGATGAGAAGGAACCCAAATACATAAAGGACAGCTCTTAGTTTTATTTAAAGTGAGTTCAGCTCACAGGCTAGAAGATAAAGGTCTGGCTTGGTAGTGCTTGGCTGCACGTGGGAAACATTTGGGAATCATTAAAAATTGCAGATTAAAAATACTAAAGAATGGGACCCACCTCAAAGTTCTGATTTAATTGCTCCAAGGTGCAGGCTAAGTAAGCAGAATTTTCCAAACCTCCCCAGTGATTCTAAGAGCTCAGCAAGGGTTGGGCTCGCTGACTGGCCCCATCTAACTAAGCCATCTCTCAGAGGCCCTCAGTTTAGCTAGACGGGATATAGATTTTTTTTTAAGTCTTCAGCCTGGGTCCAGAAGGCTACAAAAGATTTTCAGTAGATGAATGAACAAAACAAGCAGTTGGCTGTTATAGAAATCAGAGGATAACTAAAAACTAAATTTGAAACTACTCCAGAAAACTCTTAACTGGAAAATTCTGCAGTGAAAGCAGCTCATTTAAAATGTTTTCATCCAACGAAATTTTCATTATTTTCTCTCTCCCTTTCCTCCTACTGTTTCTATTCCCCGTCTCTCTAAACCCTGACTCCCTCATCGATTTCACTCTCATCTCAACAGCTTCTCTCTTCTTTTCACTGAGTGATGTTATTGTGACAGGGCTTCAGACTGTCAGCCCCCCCCCCCCCCCACCTGCTGTGGGAGCCACAAGGACGGGAATGTCCCTGCACTTTCTTCAGGAGCCTGAGGGTGGAGGCTGCTGAGGCTGGAGGGGGCGATGTTGCCAAGCAAATGCAGCAGAACTAGGCTGACTGCCTGAGGCGGTGGCACACACACAAAAGAAGAAAGAAACCAGGGAGAGGCACCTGGAGGCAGGAACACTAGACACTAGAGCCTTGCTGTTCAAAGTATGGTCCACAAACTAGCAGTATCAGCATCACCTGCAGCAAGAAGCTCAGGCCCCGTTCCTGACCGGATGAATCAGAATTTATAGTGCAACACAAACCCCAGGTGATTCATACACAAACTTAAGTTTCAGAAGCATTGCTTTAAAGAAGTCATTCTAACTGGATTTTTCAACCAAAAAGTGCAAGCCGTAGGTGGGAAGTTATCACTACAGGTACACTTTCATTTAGAGTATCTGTGGAAGATTGTTTGTTCAGAGAGTATTTGGAAAAGGGAGGTGGGCACCTTGTAACAGGAGCTAGTACAGATGACAGTGATTGCGTGGAAGAGTGGCTTGGCGTTCTGTAAATCAGAGCTCACCCACCAGCACCTGCCTTTCTGTCCTTTTACAGTCTTATATCTTAGGCATCTCTTACAGCAAGAGGCTTCAAAATATTTCTCAAAACTGGCAGGATGTGAATAATAATAATAAAAGAAATACTCCATTCATCTACTGATGTTCTTTACTTGGGCTACAAACTTGAGGCCAATTAAAATTCGATGACAGATATATGTGTCATATATGACATACAACACATGCCCAGATTAATGCCAGCTTCTTTTTCTTGCATGAAAGTAGTTTTCCTATTGACTGAGCATTGACTCTGTGCAAGGCAGTGTGCTGATTACTGGGAGACAGAAAAATGTGTAACTATAACTTTGCCCTCAAAATGGAGTATTTTAAATATTCATTTTTATTATATTAAAATTAAAAAGGACAGAGCTATTGAATTGATCCATAACACTATGAAACTTTGACATTCTTGAGAGTGGTTTAGAAAATTATAATTTTCAGAAACATGTTAATGGGAATGTATTAGTTTCCTGTGGATGCTGTAACAAATAATCACAAATTAGGTGGCTTAAAACAATAGAAATTTAATTCTTCTGAGATTCTGCAGTCAGAAGTCAGAAATCAGATTCATTGGGCTGAAAGCAAGGTGTCAGCAGGGTTACCCTCCCTCTGGAGGCTCTAGGGAAGAATCCTTTTCTTGCCTTTTCCAGCTTCTGGTGGCTAAGGGCATTTTTTACTCTAATTTCTGCACACCGTCTTTTCTGTATCAAATCTCATTCTGGCTCACTTTTATAAGGACACTGATGATGGCATTTAGGGCCCTCTTGGATAATCCAGGATAATATCCCCCTTTCAAGATTCTTAAACCCATTTGCAAAAAAAACCCAAAAATGTCTAAATAAGGTATAATTACAGATCCAGGGATTAGGGTCTAATATCTTTGGTGTTCGTTCTTCAGCCTACTACAGAGTAAAATGACTATTTACAAAATATTATTTTGAAATGATATGCAAATTGGATATTTTATACATATCAAACATGAAGGAAACAGAAAAACATGTGGAAATACGTCTACATGCAGCAATAACTTCACATTACCTGCTTGACTGTTTGCAGTATTACACCAATTATTTCATACGAGTTGTGATCAACCCAATAAAATAGGGCAATATTGGCTACTCTGCAGGTGAGGAAACTATACTGCAAAGCAGGGCACCTGCCTAGGTGCCCTTGAAGAGAGGAACAGAGACAGGACACAACCTGGATTTGTGTCTGGTGCCCTTCCCACCTCGTCACTCGGATGCCAGAGCAAGACTGTTAACAGGACTGTTAATTCCTCCCAGGTGACTCATAAAGCATCTTACGTATGCAAGATCAGCAAAGACCAAAGCCCAGTGGTCAGCCAGGTGACCTCACTAGCTACATGACCCCTTTCCTCATAGCAGGTGCTGCCATGCTTCTGCTGACCTACTGGACATACTGAGACTGGTTTCAAAGTCAAGGAGTGATGCTTTCATAGAGCTATTTACTAAGCAAACAGATTTTGTCACTTATTCGTGTTCGATCCTGACAATAGAATGGAAGTGCTTATCCCTCAAACTAAAAAGAAAAAAAAAATGTATCTATTATTTTTTCTTTCTTTGGACCTAGTGCATACTATTGTTTATATTAACATAATAAGCACCCATGAACCCACTGCCCCAGACAAAAGCTGGATTATTTAACAACAACCATGTCTAATGCTCAGGCCCCATGCAATCACCCGGCCTCCCCTACCCGCCTCTGCCGTCGGCTCCATCCTGAACCATGTTCATCACTCTACCTTTCTTTTTTTAATTATTTAAAATTTTCTATATGTAGGTAATCTTCCGAGATTTTTTTTTTCACTTAACATTACGTTGCTAAGATTCATCCAAAGCCGTGTATGACTTTCATGTGAATAGAATATTATTCATCCCCTCTCTGACTGATAGGCATTTATGTTGTTATATGTTTCTGCCCAGGATTCGGGAAGGAAAACTGCATTATGTACAAATGGCAAGTTGAAAGCTCAGCAGTGATCTTATTATCCTTTCAAAACTATAAAATTCCATAATACAAAAATAAAATATTGGCACCTAAAATGGAGTTGTGTTCCAACAGTTTGACAACTGTTTGGGACACACAATATACTCAAAGAAACAATTCTCTACGTGGTGGTTAGTCCCCTGGCTACTGCACAAAAGCCTGTTGAATTCATAACAAACCAAAAAGCGCTACAGAGCCAAACCACTCTGTGCAACAGGGCTTCCGCTAAAGGTGCAGCCACTGTGGAAAGCACAACACTTCCTGTGGAGGTGGCCAGGCAGCAGGATAGGGCTCCTGTCCCCAAGACTCACCAAGCTCTAGTGTGCGGCAGCAAGTCCAGCCCAGAGGAGGAAGACCAGGCTGGCCCAAGGCTTCCAAGCCCACGGAGAGGCTGGGATGGGGACTGAAGCCAAGAAGGGGAGGGGAGCTCTGACTTGGGAGAAATGACAAGCACTCTGGCAGAAGGCGTGAGGGGTCGCCAAAAAGTGAATCATTTTCTCTGTGTTTCTAGCACTGGTTAATAGGAGGCAACACACTAGCAAGGTGGGGTCCGGAGGGTGTCTCCACCAGGTGACAGGCTTGGGTTTTCTTTCTCCCCTTCACAATCTCTGTACCTCTTCTTTCACAGAGCATCTACTTGCACTGAGGATGGGGCTTCGGAGAGGCAGAACTGGTGGGGGGGGGGGGCGCTCCTGGAGGAAGTGGAGAAAGTTGAAAGGAGGTGCCCCCTACCCTGTGCTGTGTCTGCAGTGGTGGGGTTAGGGGAGGCAGAGCAGAACAGCCTCCCAAGCTGTACCCGGAGTAAGAGCTGTGCCTGTATCAGGAATATGTGGGTCAGGGCCTGCCTATCAAAAGGAAATCCATACATTTACCTGTTCTAAAAAAAGATGCGGTTATTTTTAGAGCCTTGAATGGGGTATGCAGGAATGTGTCAGTTACAACTAAACCTCTGGTAAGTTTACTGGCAGAAAGGCTGTTAAAAAATTTAGGTCAAGATAGTTCTATAGAATGTGCTACATTTCCAGTATTTTATTATAGTTTTTGCAGCTGTGTATATACTATTCAGATATATACAATTACAACTTCAACATATATGTATATTATTACATATTATTCATCTATTCCTAAAAAGTTATTGTGAACTTTTTGTTGCCAAGGACTGTGCTAGAAGCAGGCCTGCTCCTTTCTGGTCAAGAATAGATTCCCAATCCCAAAGCAACACTCTCTTGGCAATTGACATGAAATACCACACACTATCCCCTACAAATGGGTTACTTATTCCTAACAGATTCAGTGGGTCAAAAACTGGTATGTAGAATACTAATGCTAAAACTTAGTATTCATAATTTAAAATTAGGAAATTACTTAGAGTGGAAAATGAGGTATTCTATCAGGAAGTATGGCTGTCACTGAAGTCCTGACAACTCTGGATGCTTCTGACAGCCACTGGCACATCAAGAGGGATGGAGTTTTGCAATTCTCTGGACAACGCTGAGCTAAAGTTTCATCAGTGTTACAAGGAGTTAGTTGTAAATTTTCAGTAGCTGTTGTTCTTGATTTTAAATTCTAAACTGGTATTAATTGAGCTTCATTAGTATCAGATTATTGTGAGCTATCTTGTTAACTTCACATTATATTTGAATGCATTTCTGCATCAAAGGCACATGTGGCCAATTATTTTCCAATAACTAGAAATTATGACAGTTGTGCCTTGTGGGTTATACATGAATCAGCTAAGAGACTAATACTAAAGCAGATATATACCTAATTCTTCTCCACCCCTTAATCTGTGGTTTTCAAACACTCATTGCAGTGGACTGAATCTGTGTCTCCCAAAACTCAGAGGTTGAAACCCTAACCTCCAATGTGATGGTATTTGGAGGTAGAATCTTTGGGAGATAATTAGGATTATATTAGGTCAGGAGGATGAGGCCTTCATGATGGGATTAAGGTCCTTATAAAAAGAGGAGACACTGGATCTCTCTGTGCACACACTCCAAGGAAGGCCATGTAAAGACAGAAATGGGAAAAGGGCCCTCACCAAGACCTGACCATGCCGGCATCCTGATCTTGGACCTCCAGCCTCCAGAACTGAGAAATAAACGTTTGTTGTATACGCACCCCAGTCTATGGTATTCTGTCATAGCAGTCGGTAGTGACTAAGACACTGACACTTACTGTTACCTCCACAGTTAAACAGGAAAGGATGGGGTTGGTAGGCCAAGAGATCTTTTGCCTGCCTAAGTGTACCAAGGAAAAGAAAATGAGGATCCATCCTAGAGAAGGTCCAGGTGAGAAACACACAAACTCTACTTATCCTGCATCATGACAGTTGGGACAGAGCGTTTACAATGTTCAGAGGAGTTGAGGGGGGAGGGAGCTTCAGCATCTATGAACGTGCAATGTGATGCAATGAATAACAGCACTAAATGGGGATCCCTGATTCATACAAAGACATACAAACGGTGTCTGAAAACAGACTGAGTGACTTGCAACAGCTACACCGCCAGTGGTGATAGGTGTGGGGAGGGGAGACGGGATAGTCTCCGAACTCTAGAGATCTAATGGGCTCCCTCCCATTAAATTACACTGGAAAAATAATTTAAACACTCATGATGACTTTCGACCATGAATTTTATCCTCATGTGAAGGACAAAATGGAGATGAAGGATACCCAGATAAATCAGGGGTTGGGCCAACAATGGCATCTCTTCCCATCCTCCACCACGCTTCTCTAAGACCACCCTGTTTTGTTATTTCTTGAGAAGTTGTTTTCACTCTGGATGATCAACACATCATAAAATATTGCTGGCATGGTTTATCATTTTCAGGGAAGGATACAGTTTCCCAAAAGTTTGGAATCTCGATGTTGACACGTGTGGCCTCCTCACACAAGGGAAGCTGTCAGCAGCTGCTTTAGCTCTCCTCTCTCAACAAGGCAGCTTCTCATCATTCCCTCTCTGCTGTGCCCCATTTTCCCGCTGACAGGTTACAGGGGACAAAGGACAGCTTTGCAAGACTGCCTGCCAACAAAAGGAGCAAAGGGCCAGTCCAAATAAAGCGCAAAGGCTTCTACTGATCACGGTCACCAAAAAGGCAGGGAACTTAGTTTTTTCAAAGAGCTCACCTAGAATTTCTAATATTCAGCTACTTCTGTCTGTGTCTTACGATTAAAATAGGCTCACAGTGCAACAAGCTGAGGAACAGAGATTGAGGGTGGATAGGCATTTTTGAAAGACAAAAAATGAGGATTTTGGCCAATGGAGCTGCTGCCTAAGAGTCCTAGGGACTCCTTTCAGTACAAGTGAAATTAAATTAAAAACAAAGGAAACACTCGCTGCCGCTCTGATTTTCCTACGTTACTTTAGAGACAGTGCACACAGAGTTGGCTCAGAGTCTTACTTGCACAAGATTGCTCTCAGTATATGCATTTTCAGACTGCACTGTAATTTACAAACAGAACCATTTGTGCCTTTGTTTCTCCTACTAGTCTTGTCAAAAGAAGGCAGCAGCCATATGATCAAGGTCATCTACAGTCCCTTAAAGCACTGGATTTGAGTCCAAGTATGATACCCATCATTTTCAGCACTTTCTCATTCCATGTACCATGCTTACAAGAGTGTGATTTAATGAGACATAAGTCATAAAACTCACTGTCCTCTACTAGCTTATTCACTGAGTAGGGCTTAAACTGCCTCCTACTTGAACTGATAAGCTACGTTTCCCCAAGATGCCTTTGAAAATGTACTTTTCCATCTTCAGACAATCCCCTGGAAGAAACCCATCTCTTCCTTAATTGGCTCTTCTGTCATTGATTTCAGAATTAAAAGATCCAAACAGCGCCAAGCGATTCAGTTTTGTTATTGTGTATTCATAACATAAAACAGACTTTGATTCTCTTATTCCCATGTACTGTGAAAAGTTCTGTTACTAGATTAGAAACAAACACTTTGAAAATACTCAGATCTAACCAAGACCTTGCTTATTTCAGATGATGCCAGTGGTGATACAAGTGGACAAACAAAATACCTCAAGACACGTATTCCCAATTCTTAAGTTACTTTAAAATTACTCAGCATTATTTGCATTTGGGGCTAGGCTGGACTATGTTTGGAGAAAAGATAGGGTAGAAAACTCTTAGTTGGTTGAGTACAAGGAACGTTCATGGCTGAGGCTTCAGAAGGTATGAATGCAAGATGAGAGCATGAAGTACTCAAGGACTGCTACAAGGAAGAGGTGTTTGGAGAACACCAGCTGAAGGGAAAGGAGGGTCTCTGCCTCATTGACAAGTGTTTTCTTTGTGCAGGACATGTTGGTACATCATCTTATTTAATCCCCTCAACAAAGCCTCCACCTGGGTCATACTCCTTCATGTTACAGATGAGGAAACTAAGGCTTAGAGATACTGAAGGACTTGACTAAGGCCTTACCACGCAGACAGAAGAGGCAGGATCTAAAAGGGGTATCTGCCTCCAAAGCCTACACTCTTTAGCTAATATGACCCTGTTTCTAGGTTCTAGGCTCAGGCTGTATCCTTCCTTCTGGGATGAAACTGTCCACCCCCACCCAGTCATTTTTCCAGTTGGGAAGCCGCCATCACATCCTGGAGGCAGCTGGGGGAAGTTGTAGGGGGTCAACCCTAACGAGATGAGCGAACTCATTTCTTCCTTATCCTTGATAACTTCTGTGTGTTTTCTATTGTTCCCCATTTAGCTCTGAAAAGAAATAATCACATCACATTCTACCAGACAATCCATCACATGGAATTAGCTTAACTAATCAGCTCTACTGCTCAGTGATTGAGAAACTGTCTACCAGATGTGTGTTTAGGTCTTGGTGTACCATTTACTTACTGACCACATGGTCTTGGTAGGCATTAGGATAAGAGCATGGCCTCCAAAATCAATCTATCTGTACTCCAATCTCTACTTAAATATTTTGAATGCTGTAACTTGGCTTCTTCCCTGTGCCTTAGTGTCTTCTTTGGGGATCACAAAGAGTACCTACCTCGTTGGGTTCCTGGTAAGGAGAATAAATAAGGTAATCCACATAAAGTAGTTAGAGTCCCACGTGACACACACTGGCACCCAGTGAATGTTCCCTGTCATCACTACCATCACCATCAGTATCACTGTCATTTTAACGGGTTGATTAGCTTCTTTAAGACACACCTTCCTTTTATGGTTATGGGATAATAATAACACCTATTTCACAACACTGTGAGAGTTAATGAGATAATTCATTAAAATGCTTACTGGGGCTTCCTAGGTGGCGCAGTGGTTAAGAATCCGCCTGCCAATGCAGGGGACATGGGTTCGATCCCTGCTCCAGGAAGATCCTACATGCCACGGAGCAACTAAGCCCGTGAGCCACAACTACTGAGCCTGCGCTTTAGAGCCCGTGAGCCACAACTATTGAGCCCATGTGCTGCACCTACTGAAGCCCACATGTCTAGAGCCCGTGCTCCACAACAAGAGAAGCCACGGCAATGAGGAGCCCGTGCACCACAATGAAGGGTAGCCCCCACTCACCGCAACTAAAGAAAGCCCATGCACAGCAAAAAAAGACCCAACACGGCCAATAAAATAAATTAATTAATTAATTAAAAAAATGCTCACTATGTCACTTTGTTAGATAACAGTAATAGTGTTGTATGAGTAGTGATAAAGATGTCTAATTCCTCATTGTTGGCCTTTTCTATTCAGAAATCTTTGTGTCCTTGCGACTATTCAGCAACTTCAAGAAGTCTCGTTTCTAAGCCAAATAAAATGAGTGTTTAACATTTTTTCTAACTTATTCTGTAGAATCATGAGTCAATTTATAATCGCATCAAGAGGACGAGAGTACATATTTCATCTTGCCAAGAGTACAGATGATCATTTTGAAAAGTCTTCCCTGAAGGACTATATATCTTGCTGAAGCTGTAGAAGTCAACTTTATTTGGCAATCACCACGACCATGACTAAGACCAAAAAAATTCAAACTGAAACTCTGTTACTATAATACAGAAAATACATGATGTTGTAATAGGAACCACAATGCATTTATTATGAAGATAGTAAATGACATGCTGATACGTGAACAAGCCTTGATGAGAACATCATCTTCCACTGTGTGAGAAAGTGGGGCTGCGATGTGAAAAATACAGCCTCACGCAGCACACTGTGTCCTCAACAGGACAAGGAGATCAATAAAAAGCACAGTTCACATACTCCCAACCAAAAAACCAGGGGTTCGTACTTTGGAAGTATTCAGTTGTTTCATTAGATGAAAAACGTCTACTTCGAGGGCTTAAAATATTGATGCCCCAAAGAGTTCTTCCTTACTGACACACTGCATCAGTCTTAAAAGAGAGTACAGTGAGAAGCTCCCGAGGCCACGGGAATAAGTTAAGGGGATGCAGCTTCTCACTGTGCAGGAAATAATTCTTCTTAAGAGGCCATGTATCAGTCCAGAAAGAGCTGAGAAGCTTTCTAAAAAATACATTGGAAACAAACTAAAAGAGATTCATTCTGATCATTTTGTTTTCATCCTGAACACAAATGAAAAAAAAAGTTGCTAATAAAAATATAATACACTCGCCTCTGTATCTTACAATAACTAGACACCCAATCTGCATTTTATAAATTTCAGTACAATCTCTAGAGATCTCTTGCGACCTAAATTATGGTAACGTTTGACTCTGGAGTAGAAACCTGGTAATGGGGTCCTGGGGTAAGAGACATGTTTTTTACTGTTTACTATTTTGTACTGTTTGAATTTTTAAAAATTATGTATGTTTTAATTATTTTTTTAAAACTCATGATAATTATGTAAATAAATAAGTATATAAAATGTACTGGGACCTTTGGCAACAACTGTAGACATTTTTGGTTGTCACAACTGGGGGCAGGGATTGCCACTGGCACTTAGAGACCAGGATAGAGACCAGGTCCACTGTTAAACATCCTACAATGTTTAAGGGGGCATAGGACAGCCCCCTAAGATGAAGAACATCCAGCTCAGACGGTCAACACTGCTGCTGTTGAGAAACCCTGCTCTAAATGATGGGCCTTAACACAGAGAACATAAACACACAGGGTATGAATTTTACAAATAGCTACTGAAGCTGCCTCCTGGCTCCTCACTACTCCAGACAGAGGATATCATCCAAAGACACAGGGAATGAATGGGGTTGATCCTATAGGAGGCACACCTCCCCCAGCCCAAGCAGTTTCCTGCCTGACTGCGGAGGAACAGCTTTCATCAGTGGCTCTTAGCAGGGGAAGCACTAACAGCATTTCTGGACCTTTACTGTTGCCTCAAGTCATCTTGGAAAGGTGACCACAGGGCCCTCTCCCCATGGGCCTGTGTGGGTGGGACAGGCAATTAGGGGGTGTCCTACTCCAATTATACTTGTTTAAGGAAGTTTGGATAAAAGCCATTCACACTTTTACGTCTTAAGTATATCACTATATTCGCCTATTCAAACTGTCATATGATAACCCACTGGCATCACCCAGTGGTCTATTTGAGACTCACAGGCTTCAATTAATTTAGGGGACAGTATGGTGACTAAAGGAGGAAAGTTTCTTACAAAGCACTATTTGCTTAGAGGGACTCTGGTCCCCAAAAAGATCCCTTGACAAGACAACCCACAAAACTTCAAATCAGCATACTTATGGAGGTCCCACTGATGGCGAAACAAAGGAGGAATGGATGACTCTTCCCTCCCTGAAACATATGGTCTACCTAGGTTAATTTCAACTCGTCCTAATACTGTGCCTTCTCCCTCTGTCTCTCTCTGTCTCTCTGTCTCACTCTCTATCTGTAGATTTCCTATCCTTGTTCAATTTTGCATTACAGTATATTGTCACAAAACCACATAATGTTTGAGCTGAAAGGGACCTTAAAAATCATCTAACAAAATCCTCACATTTTATAGATAATAAAAACAGCTGCCACATACAGGGATTTTTACGTACCCAGCATTATTCTCAGTGTATTACTTCTATTAATTCCTTTAATCCTCAAAACCACTTGATGAGATAGATATTATTATTATCACTCCCATTTTACTGATGGGAAAAATGAGATACAGAGAGGGTAAGTAACAGAATTCTAAAATGACCTTCAGTTAGTCATGCCCTTGTATAACCCCCTCCCACTGAATGCAGCAGAAACCGTGACTTGCTTCTAGCCAATAGTATACGGCGATGGTGATGGGAGGGTCATGCCTATGATTATAAGACTCTGTCTCAGTAGACTCAGTAGCCTGGAGAGAGATTCTCCCGCTGGCCTCGAGAAGCAAGCTGCCCTGTTGTGAGACGTACTATAAGACAGCCACATGGCAAGGAAATGGGGGTTCTAGGAGCCAAGAATGGCCCCTAACTGACAGCAAGAAAACATCATTCCTACAACCATAAGGAACTGAATTCTGCCAATCACCACATGAAACTGAAAGAAGATCCCAAGCTCCAGAAAGAAATACAGTCCAGTCAATACCTAGACTGAAGCCTTGTGACACCCTGATCAGAGGATCCAGTTATGCTATGTCTGGACTCTTGACTCACACAAACTATGAGGCAATAACACACGTTGCTTTCAGTCACTAAGTTTGCGGGAATGCATTAGGAAGCAATGGAAAAATAACAGCCATGTCCAAGATCACAAAGCAGGTAAAAGGAAGAGCAGGGATTCAAACCCCAGTGGTAAGGCTCCACTATCCATCCCCTTAACCACAAATACCAAACTGTTAACAGTGGCCATCTCTGGGGCAGGGAGAGGTGAATTATTTTACTTACCCTATTTAATTTTTCTTCATTGCACTTTTTACTCTCTGACATATTACACACTCATGAACACATGCACACATATACACATTCATTTACTGTCTGTCTCTCTGACTAGAATATAAGATCTATGTAGGCAAGATTTCTGCCTCTTTTGTCCACTGTTGTAGTTCTATCACCTAGAACAATGCCCGACACTACGTATATGGCAGGATTACTTGTTGAATTCCATGAATGAATGAAATCATTGAGAAGCTGAGGCTTGGAGACTTGCTCGGAATCCCTGGATGGTGAGCAGCAAAGCAGATGTGATTGATTGCGTTACTGATCTTGATTCCTCACCCCTTCCTATAATGGCATCCTCTGCCACGTGACTCTGCAGTTCCCCCGCAGCACTCTAACTGGTCTGGCTGATGGGATGGGGCTGGACGTGGAAGGGGCGGTTACCAATTTAGGACTTAGGAGGCAGCACCTGTTTCCACTCACCCTTCTTGCCCTTCTGTCATCGCCAGAGAAAAGCACACCTTGATTAGCCCACTGGTCCAAGGAGGATGAAATATCTGTGGGGCAAACCTGAACTTTGATGAGCTAAACTAACCCATGAACATTTGAACAAGAATAATTGTTTTAAGCCGCTGAATTTTGAGGCAGTTTGTTATGCAGCATTACCATGGAACAGAAAGAGATCTTTTGCACTTTTAGTCTACCTGAGGTCTTATTAATGACGAATTTCACAGCATTAGCATTCTTGGGAAGAAAGCCCTAGTAGCAAAGGAAGATAAAATTGATGTTTTAATAGCCCTTTTGTTGACTGTAAGATACTTTGCAACCATTATGCTAAAAGCAGATTTTAGGCGAGAACATACCAAAGATCAAAATTCTGCTAAAATAACAAAACCAATGCATAAATGCACTTCTGAAATTAAGGCATTACAAAAAAAAATTACTTGAGATTAAAGGGAGAATGAAGATGTGAATTGGAGCCAGGAGTTCAATAGCTAAGAAAGCCCAAGTCAATGTAGAGCTGACAATGGTTAATCATCTAGTTTCAAGATCTGAAAAGACTAAAAAGGGTTTGAATTTTTGTAGCCTGGAGTCTCTGGCTATACTTTAAAATACAGTAGTATTGTCCATAATTTAGTCAAAATGGAAAATAGATCAAAGCTAGGTCTATTTGGTATAATTTTCCCTGGGTAAGGGTGTAGAAGGAGTGTCAAAGCTTAATATTACAGACATGAAAGAAGTCATCCTAGGAAGCTGTTAGCTGGATGGAGTTGTCCTTTCACAGGGCTGAGCTAGCCTACAGGCACGGATGCAGATGATGGGAGTGGAAGCAAGGTTAGCACAGAGGCTGCTACACCTCTGCCAATAAGAACAGCTGAGTTATTCTTACTTATTGGGACCTACTCTACGCCAGGCTCCCCCTGCTAGAATATATATGTATATATTATATATATATATATATATATATATATATAAAATCTTCAATCATACATATGTGTGTATATATGTATATACATAGAATACATAATATATAATAAATATATAATATAATATAATATATATAAATTATATGTTATATATATATTAATCTTCAATCATCACAATGATCCCAACAAGTTAGGTCCTCTTGTGTCCATGATAGAGACCAGGCTCAGGAAGTGAAGTCCACTGTAAGAGGGCAAACTGGTAGTAAGTGGGGGGTGAGGAAAAAGAATACAGAGCTCTCACCTCAAAGCCTAGATTCTTTCTGCACCATCACCCGCGCCTCAGGTTTCTGAATAAGGTAGTTTCCTTTGCCTTCTGTTTCTCCGTACCTACTCATCATCAATGTCATGATTTACGTAATAAATTCACTCAGAAACACCATTCTGCCCACCATGCCTCTGCTCAGGAAATAATGCCACATTTATCTGTCTATTGTTTGCAGCCCCTTGGCTGATGCAAAGCCAATCTACTGTGATTCTACCCAGGCCCTGAAACTGGATGAAGCTGGCCAGCAGCTCCATTCTTCAGTTATGGAAATGATCTGGAAGGCGGGCTAGCTTTCGCACTCTGGCGGCCCCATAATTCAAAATGCCTTGTTATCTCTGTGCACAGATCCACATATTCACAGAACACGAGGAATGACAGAATACATGGTGTTGGCCCTTCCTCCCAGAGCTCTTTGAATGCAGAACTCTTCCAGCAGCACTGACGCTCATCCATCATAGAGCACTGCCTATCTGCCCCGCTTAGGTCAAACACAAACACCCATCCGGGCAGCTGAAGGCAAGGCAGCTGAAGTCATCAGTAACAGCAACACACACCCAAAGTCCAGCATTCGAGGGAACATCACCAAGCAGCCAGTGCTGCCGAGCTGAAAGTTCCTACGAAAGCTGACCAGGAGATGTCTTGTTTTAACGGACCCGCCTCTCTAAATCTTTGCTTTTAACTTTCAACTGTAAAAGAAATATTATGAATAATCATATGCAAATAGCCAAATGATAATAATAATTAACAGTACAGAACCATATTTGATAAAAAGTGAGTGTGTTAGCACAGACCCGGTCCTAAACCTTGTAGGAAACTACCATCTGGAAATGCTCCCTGCATGCTCTGGACATCATATCGCGTCCATCTTTTCAGCAGAACGTTCTCTTTTCCTTCCACTAATGGGCACTTAGACCTATTTTCTACTTTTCTTTCACATATCTTGAAAATCTTTCCATATTGGAGAAAACAGTGGGGAATCAAACTCTTAGGTCAATCTCTTTTGAAAGTGAAATGTATCTCACTAAGAAGCATTAACTTCAGAGAAAATAGCTCTGTGTCCCTAAACCATTTTTGCTCATTACAAATGGATTCCAGCAGATAAAGTGAAGAAAGGAAACATCACAGGACAGAGCAGACAAACAAGAGCCTCACAGGGATTCAAACTGCCTTCTTCCTCAATATTGGGATTTTGCCTCTTATTTCCTTTTCCTCTTTTTCTTAACAGGAACAATAGGCATATTGACATTTGTGGGAGGCTTAAACAAAGGTCCTTTCTAGGTCACTGTCTGTGCCTCTACAGTACTGGCGCATATGAAGTTACTGTAGACAATGCTTTATTTAGTTTTGTTTGAAAGTTTGACAGATGAATAAAAATTCATTCACATACATGCCCTCCCCACTCCCCACTCTTCCTATAGAATCTGTTTTCCAAAACCTTAAAACCTGCCATAAATGATGAGTATAAAAGGCATCTTACATATAGTAGCACTGGATTTATCACAGCAAGGCCTGAGATAAACAATACGTTATTTAGATTTCAAACACACCTTGTGATTCTGCTTCTGACCTAGACTAAAAATCTCTCAAGAAGTCCTTACTGAATGTATATGAGTGGAGACTGGGTTGGGTGGGCTGAGGAGGAGCAGTAGAAACGCACAACTCACATGTCAACAGAGCTTGTTGGTCCAGATGGAGCCATGTAGCACACACTACACAATTAGAATATAACCTGTAAAATGTGTAAATTAACAAGTATAAACTATCCGTCCAGTTGACTGCACCAGGTATGGTGCAGGTATGGTTCACTGGGAAGAGAAATGCTGCTGATGTATCTGCAATTATTGTGTGCAATGGCTTCATAGACTTTCCTTAATGCCTGAGAGCATGTTTGGAATAGTCTTTCTTAAAATTGAGGGATATACTAAATTCAGTCTTCGAGGCCTGAAGGGCCACCAGAAATCACAGTAAAAAGAGAACCATATGTAGATGGTGGCTGGTAGAAACATGCTGAGTATAATGTTTTTGCCATCAAAGAAAACATGTCAGGTTTCAAATATTCCCAAATCAAAATTCACCAGGGCAGAGGCTCCCACCTGCAGGCACAGGTCTGCAGGTGGAGACTGGCTGAAGGGCTGCTTTTCCCACAGGCAGCTCTCTACCTCCACACAGCATCCTGCAGTGCGACAGCAGCAGGGATCTATTTAGCAGTGGTTAGTATAAGAATTGCTCATGTTAGGGTTGGTAATCCAATTCTGAAAAGTTCTGCATGAAATTCTGCATCCAGTGAAGTTCTGCAACCATTTCTGCATGAAAATGTTATTGAGAGCCTATTTCCCATTAATATGAGAGAGATTTTGACATGCTACATGTCAAACCCCAAGCCCCTAATCAATTTCCCCAAATGTAATCAAAACACTGTAGTTTACTAATATATGTCACCAACTATCATTTTGGGAAACTTCCTGTAAGAGGAAACAAATGTTTTACAGATGTTCATACACATAGTCTTACCTATATTCCATGAAGCAGAGTATGAAAAACCAATACATGTTCTATTGGGGAAAAACAAAATAAAACAAAACAAAAAAAAGCAATCCTGTTCACTGGGGAAGAGAAATGCTACTGATGTATCTGCAATTATTGTGCTCAGTGCTGCCTGCAGATGGCATATAGGATAAATACCACCTGGGTGATCTGAATCGTGAGACATGAGGAATTAGTAATGGAAGAGCTTCCTGAGGCTGCAGACAGCATAGAGGCGAAGAATGCACAGAACGTGCATAAGGGGGTAAAATCAGGGAGTGTCTGGAAGAAGGGGTGATGGCTGGAGAAAACAAGAGATAAGAATGAGCTTGGTAAATAAGGAGGTTCAATAAGGCGACTGACCAGATTTGATATAAAAGAACAATGGGCAAGTGAGCTGGCGTCAGATAAGAATAGATTAAGGTGTCTGGACTTCACCTAATGCAGCAAGACAGCAAGCAAAAAGCACAAACAGACTAAGGCAAAGTCAAAGAACACATTAAAATAACATTCTCTGTCAGACGGAGATACGCTGGAAGGAAAATTACTAAGCATATTAATAAATCTCAGTGACAGTGGAAAGAATTTTTTAAAACTTAGTTCCAAGGGTATTTTAATATGCATAAAAAACATTTTGTTTGCGACTTTGAGAACTGACAGGGGCTTTCACAGTTGTCCCAGTCAACAGTGAATCTTCACAAATGGCTGGTCCACCCAGCTAGGCAAGTGGGCATTGGGCAGTGGAAGCTGAGCCAGGCTGTTCCCTCACACATTGTTTTGGCACACACCATAATGGAACTGGACACCTACATCTCATCTCAAACAAGCCTCTATCAGTGACAATAAAGACCACTGACCTTTATTGGCAGCTAATCCAATTTAATGACAATTAACCTCTGGCATGTTTGTTTAAAATACTAGTTTGTTCAGGGCTCACAAAATCCCTATGCTTGGGTAGTCTATTGCCATCTCTATATCACATGTAGCCTGGTGACAATATTCCAATATTCTAGTTTCCTTTGATGATGAAAAAATCATTGCATGAGATGGCATATTCAGTGCCATAGAGCTGGTAACAGTTTTTTTAAATCTTGGGGGAAAACAAAACAAAACCAAACAAAACATGGGCTAGCCCATCATTCTAAACATGATCTAATGTTTTGACTCCAAGAAAGGAAGGAGTAATTCACAAAGTAATTTCCACTTCTGTTCTGGATGACCTCTGTGTTTCAGTTTTCCCATGTCTATAATAAAAGTCAGCATTTAAACTGAAGGTGAAGTTTGGTGACGGAACCAGCAGAAAGACATGTTTAACGCAATGTTTTAAAGTTCTAGTATCTTGACAACTAACAAAAATGTCGTCAGCTTAAACACTATAAGAGTTTTTGTGAGATAATCTCAACACCTCTGTAACTACAAAAGAAAATAAAATTAGGTCACCTACTTTCCAGTCCAATTTTCCAATTCTGAAGAGCTATTTCACTGGTCACACAGACTCATGCAGGGCTAGAAACACTCTAGCATTTTCAGCTGTGCAGAGCTAACCATCTTTAGATTGAGTCTTAATTACATGTTACCTCAAATTAATCTTGTTATATAAAGTTTGTGATTATTATCATGTGTGTCTATAGACACAAAGTTTGTCCTATCTTAGAACTGCCTTTTCTTACCTCATGGTAAATCAAGAAGAAGCAAGAGTAAAAACCACAAAGATAATGAGACTGTGTGGCCTACAGAAAGATCGTTCCTTAAAAACACTGGTAAATTCATAGGATAGGAACCTAGGCTTTAACCAGATTGGAGTTATTTATGAAGAAAAGAAGCTCAACTAGTCTCAATGCCAGAGTGACATTCTAAAAAAAAAAAAAAAGAAAAAAAGGTCTCATGTGGAAAATAACCTAGTAGTTTCTTTTGACGATTTCTAGAATGTCTTTCCTTAAATTTTGACTCAGTCTCTGGGCTTACAAAATTTTGAGAGACGTAGGTAATAAAATAAAATACAAAGAAGTCCCAATAATTGGTAGAAGCAAGTGGACTTAAGCAAAGAACAATCCACTGCCTGGAAGCAGAACTCAAAGTAGGACAATGAAAACAGACGAATTTAACAGTCACTGAGGTCTCTCATAGAAGAACAAATCGAAGGTTATAAGACCTCCCTGAGGGAGGCATTGGGCAGGAAGCTGGGAAGAGAACAGGAAGGGAACAAAGAAGGTAGCAGTGAATTTGGGCTGAGCTTGTGTTTGGGACTCTTCTGGGGATGGGATCACGTGATGTCTCTCCTGTGGCTTTGATCAGTCAGGTAGGTGATAAATTAAGTAGTTACATGCCCATGTTCTTTCTGCTATTCAGCAGTGCTGGCAGCAGGTAAAGCTCAGAGGCACTGGTGCCCTAAGTGACTGGCCAGGGTATGCGGCAGTCTCGGAAATCCCAGGAAAGCCCTGACCAGTAATGCTCTGGCGTCTGACAGTTCTTACTTACTGTCGTACCCTTTCAACAAGTTACCTTCTTTTCCCCACTTACACACCACCTGTTTATTTGTATGTGGATCTATAGAAGTGACTATAGTCAGTCTTTGAGGAATATTTACTGTGCACCTAGCAGCATGCTAAATGCTAGGGGGTATGAAGAAATAGTCACCACTTCCAGTCAAGATCAAGCAATAAAGACTGAATAAAGAACCTACACGAAATAATGGCTCTCAAATATCGAAAGATCAGGCAATGAAGGACAGTGATTCCTGAGAAACAGGAAACAAGGTGAAATCTATGATTGCTCTAATTTACTGTCTGGAGAATATTTCTAGGCTACGATGTAGAGAAAAGAAAACCAAGGAGAGCTCAGCAACCTCTCACCGTTTAAAATATGCAGCTGGGAGTCCAGGGAAGCAAAGGCTGCTAGAATTTGCAGAACAAACTATCAGAGAGGAGAAATCTGTATTGAGAGAAAACTCTAAAGATCTTAGCTGATGACTCAGTTAATTAGTGATCAGGGCATAAAGTTAAGGAGACTACCCAATGTTAGGAAAAGAACCGCCCAGGTGATTTGAGGGAACAATGCCCAAAGTTCACACCAGGCGAACAGTGCATATTCCCAATAGCCAGAGTGGAAAACCTCGAAATTTGTAAGGCACTAAGTTTAGAGTACTAAGCAGGATCGTTGATTTTCAATAGTTTCATAGGCAATTCAGTGGAGAAAGGATAAACTTTTGCACAAATTGTGCTGGAACAACTGGATACCTATATAAGGAACTTTGATCTATTACCAGCACCACATACAAAAATTAACTAAAAATGAATCAGAGACAAACCTAAAGCTATAACTTCTAGAAGAAAACACAGAAGAATATCTTTGTGACCATAGCATAGGTCAAGATTTCTTGGGACTTCATCAAAATTATGTACTTCTGCTCATCAAAAGAAACTGTTAAGAAATATTTGCAAATCACACATCTGATAAAGTCCATATCTAGAATATATAAAGAACTCTCAGATCTCAAAGACTGGGAAAAAAGTAACCCAATAAAAAATGAACAGAAGATCTGAACAGGCACTTTCTCTAAGAAGACATACGAATGGCATAAAAAATGTCCAATTAATCAGTCATTAGAAAAATGCAAATTAAAACCACTGTGAGATATCATTACACTCCTACTAAAATGTCTAAAATTAAAGACGTGAAGCTGGAACTTTCATAAACTGCTGATTACAGTGTAAAATGAGACACCAACTTTTTTAAAAAAGATAAACATGCAGCCACCATATGACCCAGCCTTTCCATTCCCAGGTACTAACCCAAGGGAATAGGTAACTTTGTCAGCACAGAGATTTATTCATAGCAGCCTAACTTGTGATAACCAGAAACAACAAAACTGGAAACAGTCAAAGTGTCAATTGACAGGTGAATGGATAAACAAAATATGGTATATTCACACAACAGAATACCATTCAGCAACATAAAAGAATGAACTACTGGCACTAGCAACACAGATGAATCTAAAAATAGTTATGCTTACTGAAGAAAACCAGACCCCACACCACATACAAAGAGTGCATACCCTATATTTCCATTTATATGAAATTTTAGAACATGTAAACTAATCTACAGTGACCAAAAGCAGGTCAGTAGTTGCTTGGAGATGCAGGGGTTAAAGAGAGAGGGGATGGAGGGGTTACAAGGAGGTACAAAGAAATTTTCAGGGATGAGGATGTGTTCCCTATCTTTTGATTGTGGTGATGGTTTCTTGGGTGTATACACATGGCAAAGCTTGTCATATTGTATACCTTAAACACAGTACGTTGATTATCCCTCAAAAGCAATTAAAATTCTTTTAAAAGAGACACAGCCTTGGACTTCCCTCGTGGTGCAGTGGTTAAGAATCCACCTGCTAATGCAGGGGACACGGGTTCGATTCCTGGGCCGGGAAGATCCCACATGTCGCAGAGCAACTAAGCCTGTGTGCTACAACTACTGAGCCTGCGCTCTACAGCCCATGAGCCACAACTACTGACCCTGCCTGCCACAACTACTGAGCCCACGTGTCTAGAGCCCGTGCATGGCAACAAGAGAAGCCCCTGCTTGCTGCAACTAGAGAAAGCCCAAGTGCAGCAATAAAGACCCAACACAGCCAAAAATTAAAAATTAAAAATAAATAAAATAAGACATGTTCCAGAATGATCATAGTAGCATTATTAAAAATTAAAAAAAAAAGAGAGAGACAGCCCCAAAAGGTGAAAATTTAGCACAAAATATAACTTTGCACTTTTGTTCTAGGGTAGTGTTTCTAAAACTTTAGTTAACTCAGCATCCTCCTTTAAAGACAAAATCCTCATGCCTTCCATCAGTGTTATTTAAAACTTCACCAGTAATTATCCTAACAGGAACAAAGAAGAGGTAACTGAACATGCTTTCCCAAACTGCAAATTCTCCTTCACTTACTTTGATATAATCCAGTCCCTTTGAGATTATAATTTTTAAGTTTTTAAGAAAAGAATTACTGCCAAATAGGCATTGGAAGATATAAGATATAATGCAGATACAAGGAAGGAAGGGAGGGATGGAGAGGAGGAGGAAGGGAGGGAGAAAATTAACAACTAATACCAAACACAGGGGAAATGTCAAAGAATGACCTCAAATGTAGTTTGCATTTAAGAAAGTTTTGTTTTTGGCCTTTATTCGAATCAAAAGCTGCAATGCTTGTTTAGGTAGCTGTTTGCTCATTTTTCCTCACCTGCTGGTCCTTCTCTCACCCTTGATTACTCTGATTATTCCTCCAGCCACACTGAATTTACAATTTCAGTTGCTAGCTGGCTTCATCTCGAGTCAGCAGAGCTTTGTGAAGTGTCAGACAACAAATTCCTGAGTGGAATTATTGCAGCTAAAGCCTCTGCCACCAGCCCTGTTTTCTGGTCTTCTCCCTCCCCTGGCTCATATTCCCAGACTCTCTCTAAAGCTCTGCTGTGCCCAGAATGCGCAACTCTTGCCTAGCAGTAGGACATTTAGAGAAACCTAGGTCTCTTCTGGGGAGGCCACCATCATCCTTACCTGAACTAACAAATAATGACCACAAAGGCTGCAGCTATTGGAATATCTAACAAAAAGTCAGGTTTAAAGTGAAAAAAAATCATAACGTAGAATTGTATATATAAAAGAATTTCAACCATGAAAAATCTTGACAGATGAATAAAAATCAGAAGGATGTGTAAAAATGAAAATACAGTAGTCGTTAGGGTTTTGTCCCCTCCCTCTTGTTTTCACTATCTTTATTGATGCTATAGTGTCTTTGAGGAAAAAAATGGTTTATTGACAGCTGCTGGCTTGAAGGCTTTTTTTATTCTATCCAGCTGAAATGAATCTGAGGCTGCTATTCATCTGGGAGAAAAAGGAAAAAATAACAAATGTATTTTGTTCCTGTGGTGGGTGGCTGTAGCTGTGGTGGATTTGCCTGACTGCCAATTACTGGTAACAGTTATCTGATTGTTAAACGTTTTATAAATGTGTCTAGCAGCAGTGTTCTGTCTGGGAATGTATACAGTTTAGGAAAAAACTATCATAACTTCATCTTCCATTCCACAGGATGAAGAATGACCCTGCTTAACTTAGTGAGATGGCTGAGACCTCACTACAAGTACAGTGTGTATTATAGTAACTCCCACAAAGCTCTGATCTGAATATTGTCTCCAAGGAAGGATGCTACTGTGACAATTATCTGAGATAGGAAGTAAGCTTTTGTTGCGTTTATTCTCAGGGTGCGGAGCATGCCACTCCAAAATATGCCACTTTGGCACACTGATTATTTTTTGAGCTGTAGGCACTTGAAAAACAGCAAATGCAGGGGGAGGCTTTCTCTGAACTCATGGCCTAAAGACAGATCTTCTAAAAGGAACTCAATTGTCATAAATCCCCTCCCCAGAAAGAAGTTTCATGGTTCAACATTTTTGGAAGATGGTTGGTCAAAATCTATAAAAATGTTTAAAGGGCACCCAGCAGTCTTCTTCTAGGAATCGTTTCTGCGGAGATAACGTATGAGTGCACAAAGCTCTGGGTATAAGCCAGGATGCTACCTCAGCAGGCTCTTCCCGCCGCGATAGTAAAAGACGGAATTTTCAGGACTGGTGAGATAAACATGTATCAACCACAGAAAGGATCACCACGTAGTGGTTAAAACGAAATGGAGCAAGTTGAAAACAATGTCTGTTGGACACGTTTTGGTGAAACACACACCACTCACAAACATATACTATTTATGTGAATGACTGCATAGGAAAAGAAAAAAGAATGTATATGAAACTTTTAATAAAACTTACCAGCGAGGGGATTACGGTGATGCTGGAGAGAATTTTACCTTTTACATGTACATGCTTTCATGATATCGTGGAATTCGGAGTGTTTCATACTTTAATAAATCAAAAACGATGACAAGATCAAACAAATTTAAAATAAATGGGACAGGAGATTGACATGGAGAATAAATGAGAAAAAAGGTGACAGGATCAAATTAAGAAAATGAATTTGGTAATACAGATGTTGGGAGTAAGAAATTTCCATCAAGGAAAATATATAACATTTTTTAGATGGAAAAAATGAGCACATGTTAAATGACTTTCTCTCTCCTCCCTACCCCCATCAACTAGCCAGAATCCAGGTTTCTGGATAAATGCAGCCCAATTACAGACCATGGAATATTAAAGAACAATTAAAAGAGAGGACCTCTGAGGAAGGGGAGTTTCAACATTAAGTTATACTTTTGAGAACTAAGGAGCACTATGGGGAGAGAAATTTTCAAGTTCCTTTCCAGACTAAAATAGGCGTGGTTATGCTAATTCTGAACATACCAGCAGGCTGAGTCCCCAGCTGCCCTGCAGTCTAGTCTAGGGTGCTGCCAGTCTGCAAGGTCCAGCAGTGTCTGCCTACAGGGACGGCTGACACCATCTTGTCGCCTGGACCAGCCTGTAGCCATCACTACCTCTAGGACGGGACAAGGACAAGACTGGGTGTCTTTATGAACTGCCTCAGATCTTAAACCACAGCCGCCCACAGCACCATCTGCTTAGTGCCATGTGGACCCTAAAAGAAAAATCCGGTCTGGTCCTAAAAATACTATTTGCTTCACCAGGAACCGTCTCCTAGGGCTCTGCCTCACTGGCCTCTGTTTTACATAACATTAATTAGAGATGCTAATTCTGTGTCTGAACAGTAAGGTGGCCACACCCTGGAATGTGAAATTGTAAACTGTAGCATTCTGCCAAAATATGTCATTTTATCCAAGAGTAGCAAACACAGCTTTAAATTCTTATGTTCAAAGGCTCACTGACCACGAGCCTTAACTAGACTGAGGTCATAATCTTTTTCTTCCTTTGACTCACAATGTGTAAGATGTTTTTTCCTCCTGTATTCAATAATAAAACTACCAATTAATAAGAAAATTAGCTTATGTATTTGCATGTGACTTAAAAGGAAATAAAATCCCTGAAATAGTTAATAAGTACTCAGTACAGAAGTCAAGAACTGTTTCTTTTATCAATGTAATGCCATTCGGCTCCAAATGCACGCTCCATTGCCCACCTGTGATACTGGAATATTTCTCCCTTGCCAGCTGGCACAATGTCAGGTTTTGCCAGTAGAGAGTGCTGGAGGAACCTTGGAGGAGGAAAGATCTTATCTTGATTCGGAAGCACATGACCCCCAGCCATATACCCTCTCTGCCACCTAGTGGTGCTCCCCTCCCAGCTTTCCAGTCCTAAGGAGAAGTTTCCTGCTTGCCCCCAAGAACACAGGAGGGATTTCCTGCTCACAATGCCCACCAGCTTAGGCCCACTGGCACCCCTGAGGGAGGCTCCCAGCTAGCTGGTCTTGGCTGGCAGTTCCTTATAATCAGCCTCTGTCCTTATAACAGAGCTATCCGTGGACCAGCTCTGGCCTGGGGCAACCTAGTGGGTTTCTCTGCCATTCAATGGGTTGCAGACACACCCATTTTTCCATGAAGTCTGAACCCCAAACTTGGAGGAGACCCTTTCCAAGTTTGCTCCTTTCTTGAGTTCTCTCCCTTAGCCTTAGGATGTTCTTTAGAATTTTCTTTTATACCCTCTTAATAGCAAATCCCTTGTAAATAGTTAATGCCCTCTATATTAAATCACTCCTGTTCAAATTACAGCATGGTTTGTGACTCTAGATTGGATCCTAATTGATAACCATCAGTTGAAGAAGACAGCAGCTTTGAACCACAGGTTTCCTCTTAATGCTGCTCACTGATTTCATCATTCGCCTCTCACCGTTAGTCTGGTGCATCACTCACCAGGTTATTTCAGGCCTTCTTTTGCATCCTTTAGATTCCAATTCATTCAAACTTACCAACAACTTATTAGTAGAAGATGACATCAATTAACGGTCTTTAAGAAAAAGTGGGAGCTTCCTCAGAATCCAAATTTCTTAATCCTTGTACTCTTCACCTACTAATTTTGCTCACATTCTTTTCAGCTTAAAAGAGAAGGTTGAGATTGGCCTTCACCAAAGCCACACCCCTCCAACCTGATATATAACATGCTTGTTTTGTATTCTAGATTTTATCAGTCAGGACCTTCCCTACAGTTAATTGTCCTATTTTTTCTTTCTCTCAACAGATTACACCTGGAGATCAATTTTGAAAGACTTCACAATACTGAGTTGACTACTTGATGAACGTGGTATAGCTTCTTCATGTAAATCTTTTAAAATTTAACTCAGTAGTATTTTATAATTTGCAGAATACAAATGTTGAACATATTTTATTGGATATATATCTCTAGGTATTTCATTATTTGCATGCTGTTATAAATGGTATGTTAAAATTTCAAATTGTCTGTTGCTAGTATATAAAAATATAATTGATTTTGTATATTGGTTTTTCTAGTAGCTTTTTGTAGCTTCCTTAGGATTTTCTATGTAGGTGATCATGTCTGTGAATAAGAAGAGTTTTACTTATCTCCAAACTTTATGGCTTATATTCCTCTCCCTTCCCCTCTCCTCCTCTCCTCTCCTCCCCTCTCCTTTCCTTTTTGTGTTATGGAACTTGCCTCCAGTCACATATTGAATAGGAGTGGAAGGAGTAGATGACATACTTGCTTTGTTCTGAAACTTAGAGTTAAAACATTGAGAAGTTTACCTTTAAATATAATTTTTTTTGTAGACATCTATGATCAGATTAAGGAGGTTTTCTTGTGCTTCTAGTTTTCTGAGAGTTTTGACCATGAGTGGGTGTGGAATTTCGACTAATTTTTTTTCTGTATCTAGTATGATGACCTCATGGACCCACCAGTTTGTACTATATATGAAAAAGAAAACCATATATTTTTCTCTAAGACATGCTATTTTTGCCTCTTTTGAAGTAGCCAAACTAATATGCTAATATACTTCACTGCCATTTGAAAGTCATAGGATTATTGTCAAGGGTTGAGGGCAAGATGGAGGCCAGATAGAGACTATTGCGTTGACCAGGTGAAACATAAAGGTAACTTGGACTAGCATGGTAGAGAATCATGGATCAAGGGAACATCTATTTTAGAACTGAAGTAATAAAACTAGCTGATAAGTTCGATGCATGGGATGAGGAATGGGTAGAAATTAAGAATGACTTCTAAATTGCTGGCTTGAAGGACTGCGTCAAGGATACTGCCGTTTACTGACACAGGAGAACTTGGGGAGGAAAAGATTTGAATGATTTTGTTTGTGATCTATCAAGAGCCATGATTTAGATGGATTACATCTGATATTCTTATTAGACATCCAAGTGCACAGATTGATCAGGAAACTGGATACACGAGGCTGGCACTCACACTTAACACACAGTATCACAATGATCTGCTTCCTTGTTTTTGTCCCTGCCAGACTGTGAGTTCCTTGAAGGTGGGGACAATGTCTTATTTATTTTTATACCCTGGATTCTAACACAGTACCTTTCATAAAGTTGATATTCAATAAATACTGATGAATTAGTCCATGAATCCATAGTTTTAGTGAAAGGCAATTCGTACTATGAGCTACACAAAAAATTGCTATGGGATTAAAATACTTATCTATACTTCACAGTGATCAAAATAATTAACTAAATAACTAAAGGAACTCAGAAAACAAGGATAAATATTTTAATGAAGGCAATATATTTAAAACTATTGAGGCATGAAGGGATTTATGACATTAATGTTAAAATGTATGAGAGATATTACACAACAAAATTAACTGCAGTGGAGAAAACTGAAAATTTGTGAAAATACCGTAAAGATCACCTAGTCTAGTGGTTCTCATACTATGTTCCTTGGAGTCATACAATTTCTTGGAGTCACATCAGGGCAAGGAGGTCAAGCAGGTGGGATCTGAAATTTCAGGCTTATAGGTGGGATTTCACTTCAAAAAAGAAATTATTTTACTAAAAAAATATTTTTTGAAAGTTATGGGTACTCTAGTCTCATTCTAGAGGTGAAGAAACCAAATCTTACTTAAGCATGTCAAAATTCAAATAGAGACAAGTCTAGAAGTTGGGTGTTCCAAGAACCAATCCAGAGATCATGAGCTTTCATTTCAGAATTCATCTAAGAATATACTTGACATACTTTTATATTTACTATCTATCGCCTGGTAGAGTCATAACTTTCATAAATCTATTATTGATGGTTATATCACTTATACGGGGCTTAAACACAGCATAATGCAAAGAGAGAGCTTTGAGGACAACAGCTGGGTTTAAGCTCTGCTGGCTACAGTTATAGGAAAGATTTTTGTGTGAGTTATTTTAATGGACGTAGTATGGAGTATTCAGGTCAACCAACTTTGTTGCTCAAACAGTAGTGGGAGGTGGATACACAAATTACTGCAACATATCCTAATTTTCCCCCTGAGGTTTCAGTGGAAATAATCAAATACTAATCAGAAGTAAAGGACAAAGCGATAGGATAAAAAGAAAATCTCTTTTTATATTTACATTTGAAAAAGGTATTGCCTTTTCCAAGAAAGAAAAAAACAGAAAGCAGGGGTACTGCTGATGGTACCTTCATGTTATGTTTTCATTATCACTGTATTATTTCTCCAGTAGGTTATGCTGCAACACACTGTGGATAAAATCTCTTCATTTGCTTTCTTCTTTCTTTTCTGAGTGATTTTATTATCTTATCTGAAACGACAGGCTGATATTATCAAAGCTGTGTATCCTGAGAGTCAGTAGCAGGACTGCATTTCCTTTTTTCATTATTTTTGGTAGAACACACAGACCTCAGGGGTAAGCTATCAGCACCGATACGTCTTCAAATTCTTACTAGGCTCCCTTAAGGGGAAAAGAAGGTAATTAATCTGTCATCCTAGACAGTGTACTGCTCCTTCACAATATTTAAAAGCCTATTTCTTAGGCATAAAATGTTATCATAAATAGATGAACCAGAACAAAAGAAAAGGAAAGATTTCTAACCAAAAGCTGCTGAAGCGCATAAAGGTAAGTACTAAATCGTTAGAAATTCTAAGACTAAAATCCAAAACCAATAACAACAATAACGAAGGCAATATTTTTGCCTGCTAATTTTTACTTGCTATTTCTGCATTTAGTTACACATTTCTGCAAACGGATCTGCCACATGACTACCTTGCTGCCATAACTTTATTCCACTGAAGACCAAACAAATATGAATAAAACGACTTTGAAATGCCTTGATTTTTAAAATGTGTAATCCTCTTAGTTAATACGTTGATGTCTTGGTAGAGTTTCCCAAAGCTCACAGAAACATTCTGAATCATTCTCTTTACAAGCTGCTCTTTTGAAGTTGTCACTAAATGTGCAGATACCCACTTAGAATATCTCCTTTTTTTAGGGGTTTGGGAAAGAGCCTCTTAAAACGAGTTCTTATCTTTGTTTTTTTTTTCTACTTCCTAAAACTTATCCTAAATATTGTCGTGGGCAGCCCGGAAGCACAGAAAATTATCAAAAAGCAGGCCGGGGGTATGTGGGAGGGAAAAAGTCAGGGAGGGTATCCTTCCTTGTCACTGGAGCAACACTTTAATGAACTACTTACACGGAAGGGAACCTCAGCATCTTTTTCTGTACCTGCAGGGGCAGCCACATCCTTCTAAGACTTTCTTGGATCCTATCCCAGTGCTATAAATGTAAGGCTTGGCTTGTCAGGCTTGGCTGACATCAGTGGAAACAATCTGGAATAAGTGTGCACATCAGCAAGAAAAAAGCACAGCTGCTTTGGAGGCAGGCATGAGAAAGGACAGTAAAATATCGAGCAGTGAAATGGAAGTAGCCTACAGTAGACATATTTGTAGTTCTTTTTACTATAATATAGGGTTTTGAACACTCAATTCAAATTATAGGCTAGATTCCTGGCATTTGTCAAACTCAGTTCTTGGGCTGCAGGCCTACCCGTGGATGTTAAGTCAAAAGGCAAGAGGAAATGAGCGCTCTGTTGTGGTTCATTCAGCTCCCTAACTTTCCGAGCAAAGGCATAGCAAGCAGTTGGCTTATTTAAAAATCACAGCTTGCTTCTTGAAGCGTTTTCATGAATAAAATCATCACTTTGGAAACTCAGAGACAAAGAAACACATATATCAGTAGAGGAAAATGAAAGCATTTCATCGTATGCCTGAGTCATTATTTTTTCTCAAACTGGTGTTAAAGAAATGCTAAAGTGTGGCTGAGACAACAGTTTGCTAGTAAGTAATAATTCAATATTTGTAAGTCAGAAATATGTATGTTTTAACAAATAGGCCACTCTCTATCTTAAAGCTCAAAGGTAAAAGTTTCATTAATTGCTATTAATGTCGCTGCATTTTGTGTGATGGACAATATGCTATAGCATCTCTTACCTTTTTTTTTTTAAAGTAATGTTGACACAGGTTTGTTCAAATGGATGAATGCTCCCATTGTAACTAACTCATACCAACTTAAATACACAGGAAGAGGAGTGATCACCGGCAAGGTCCCCCAACCACACTCCCTACTCCCAAAGTACCCATTACAGGCTTGGAATGCCTCGCCTCCACCTTGTTGCTCTCCTGCTAGCCACTCTGCTTCAGGACCTGCTGTTGACTTACCTTTGCATCTCTCTGCTCCACCTAGCACACCTGCCGTTAGACGGCCAGGAAATAAATATTTTTAGTGCCTGTCTACCCCTTTCCACATAGCGGCTCACTGACAGAAAAAAAAGGTATAATTCCTAGAAGGGGAATCTTACTATTGACTCAAAAGAGGAGAACAGATTTTGAGACCAGTATTCTGCTTTGATTCATCTACAACATCTTTTTCTTTCTTTTTTTTTTGTTTTTTCCTGATAGACTTTATTTTATGGAGCAGTTTCAGGTTCACAGCAAAATTGAGCGGAAGGTACAGAGATTTCCCATAGTATAGCATCTTTTAAGATTTGCAAAATTTGAGCTTAATACTTGGAAAGATGAACAAACACTGTATTACATTTGTTAACTTTTTTTTTTTTTTTGCCAGATAGAAGGTTACAATTTCACTAAAGTTAATGCCTTTTCCATTTCACATCCAATTTGACATCATGGTGTATCAGGAAGATCACAATTACAAGAAGAGTCACTCTACCTACTACTTGATTATTTATGTCTAAAACCGATTTTCACTCTAAGGAAGAAAATTAATAAGGAATTGGCAATCAATTTAGTTCCCTTATGATTTTAGCTTCCTGATTTCCTCAGAGTGGCACTCCTGGTGCAAAGTACTAAAAAGAAAACTCAATGAAAATTTTGTCAAACTTCTTCACAATAGAAATTTCCTGAAGCCCACTTCTGGGCATATAACAGGCACTCACAACTGCTGAATGAATTGAATCACATTCCAACAGTCAATAATCAAATTAAAATGTGCATATATCACTATTCTGTGTGAGAGACAAACAATATTTCATTTTATTGGGAATAAGATGGGATCCGAAAATAAGCCTGATATTATTCTCCAAAAAAGGTTTTATTAACACCTTTCAGCTATTTACTTTTCACTTGGCAAACATGAAACATTTTTAATACTGAATTTTACTTAGAGCAAATTGATAGTAATTTGTTCTACTGAGCTTCAATAAAATGAGCTCTGCATTTGAATGTTAAATGTTATCTGCTGTGAGTGATTTACATATTATTAGAACAAGGAACTGCAAAGAAGAAACTAAAGGAAAATATGAACTCCCATTTATTTTGAAACAAACAAATGAAGGACGGAAGATTGCCTTTAATTTTTAAAGTGGTTCTTAATGTCATCTCCACAGGGTTCCCCCAAAAGATGCATTTTAAAAAGAACACAGTGACGTTTTAAAAATGCAATAATTCTCCGCAATAATTCTCTCATTATGAGTTTATTTCTGCAGCGTCAGGGAACACTAATGCTTGATTTGCACAAAGTACTCTTTTCTTCCCCGCCCCTACTCCAAATCCTAAACTCTATCAGGGGAATAAGAGCAAAAACAACTGCAAGGCAAGGTTGAAATTGAAGGGAGATAGCAGAGAGGTTTGAGTAAGGAAACCAAGAGGTCTGAAAGGAGAGATAATTTGTAATTGGGAAATCAGAGAAAAATTCATTACAGGGGAAAACACTTCTAATATTTAGAAGAATAGGTTAGATTTAGACATGGGAGATAGGAGGAATCTCCCCACACCACCTCCAGACACTGGTGATCAGAACTCGCCCAGAGATGCTCCCTTTTTGCAGCCAAGCTAAGTTTCCACCCAGCCTTACCAGGACCAAACAAGATAACACCTGCCAGCATAGGTTGGCACAGATGCACCAAGACCTAAAAGGTGACTCAAAGTAACCTGGGGTTCATTGTGCTGCATTTATAATAAATTAGCATTTTTGTTCCCCTCTTTCCCCACTGCCATGGATTTCACTTGGGTGCTTGCGTGTAAGTACCTGCACACAAGGGAGAATAGTTATAGGACCTAAAGCCGTCAATCAACTTGTCAGTCGAAATGACGCAGGACACAGGGAAGAACTTTCCACCACTCTGAAAAACCAACCCAACTCCCACGGCGCGGCTGCTTCTGATTTCCACACAGCCCACTCCCCTTTCTCTCAGAAGCATTCTTTTGCTTTGCTTAATAAAACTCTCGCTACTTAAAACTGCTCTGTCTCTTGATTGAATTCTTTCCTTCAGGGGACAAGGACTCAGGAAACTGCCATTTTGGCAGTTACCCCTTAACTGGGTGCCTCTGGCTCAGAGTCTCGCACAAGGTAGCGATTAAAGTGTTAACTATGGCTGTGGTCTCACAGATAAAAAGTTCAGCTAGGGGAGCATCCACTTCCATGCGCACTCACACTGCTGTTGCCAAGTCTCAGGTCTTCACTGGCTGCTGGCTAGAAACAGCAGCTCCTTGACACGAAGGTCCCTCCACAGAACAGCTTACAACATGGCCGAGGGCTTCCCTCAGAGTGAGCCAGTGAGACAGTAAGAAAGCATGAGCAAGGAGGAAGTACCCATCTTTCTGTCATATTCCAATCTCTTTTGTCACAGTCTAACCAGAAGAAGCAAGTCTCTAGGTCCAGCCCACACTCAAAGGGAGGGGATTACACAGGAGCACAGATACCAGGAGGTGGGGATCACGGGCAGTCATCTGAGATGCAGCCTACCACAAGAGATGGTGTGTCATGTTCTGAGGAATGAAAGACTTATATGTGGACACATGATCCAAATGAAAAAAAAAACTAAGGTAGAATTTGAATGATAGAAATATATTTTATGGATAACATTCTGAGAATTTGCTAAGAAATGTCACCACCTTCTCACCCACCTCAAATGTGTCACACTCTGGCAGTATTTCACCTCTTTGTTTTCAGTCTGACACATCTGTGAACTTGTTAGTCAAAAAAGGAAGAAAAGGAAGGTGAGCAAATAAGGGACCTCATGACCCACCAAGTAACATTCGTGGCAATTCACACGTTCGTATTTATCATGGGAAGCGGTATGGTAATGGCTGTAGAGAGTATGGGAAAAACAACAGACGTTAGAAGCTTGATAAAATTGTTTCCCAGACCGTTTTTTCCTACAAAGCTGTTTATTTGCTCAAAATGGTGGTATGCTCTAATGGAAATTTACATATCGGTGTGGCTGTTTTCAAACATGGCCCCAGCATTCTTGACACTCTCTCCGTCTAGAACTGGGGTCTGTGTCCCCTGCCCTTGACTCTGCGTGAGAGTTTGTGACTGCTGTGACTGACAAGAGACACTGCCTGATTTCTGAAGTTAAGAGAAACCAGGCAGGTTCTGTCTGGTCCTCTTAGGACACCCAGTCTTGGAACCCAACCACCATTCCATGAGGAAGCTAACACTAGCCCACGTGGAGAGAACCCAGGTAGGGCCGCAAGACTCTGAGGAGAGGGATACTTGGCTAGTCCCCAACTGCTCCGGCTTCTGATTGCTTCTGCTCCAGCCACCATCTGCCTGCAGCCATACATCTGCAACCATGTGGGAGACCTCCAAGTCCAGAACTGCCTGGCCTACCCCTTACTGAATTCTTGACCCTGAAACTATGACAGATAATTTTAAAATAAGACTGTCGTTGATTTAACCCAGAGTTTTGAGGTGGTTACATAACAAGAGATAACTGCAACAGCCAGTAAGTAATCCCATATTGACAATAAAGTCATGCGTAAAGAGAATGGTAATATAAAAGAGGGATATATTAGGTTAAAACAGTCTCAAAACGTTTAAGACTGTTAGACCACAGATGTGAACCACTGCCTCCAGAAAAGTTTTCGGTAAAAACTACCACAATTGGGAAACAATTACAGCTAGGATGGATATGCCTAAAAGCAACTTTATGTTAATAGGAAAGTAATCAATTACAAACCATAGAAATTGGAAACAGAGCATTTCTATTCCGTCAGCAACGACCTCCTTCTCTTGTTGTGTCACATATCATCATACCATCTGGAATTATACCAGCTTTGTGAATATTATCCATTTCCCTCAACATCTACCCCTGCAGATGCACCCTACTGTCAGCCACAGCCTCTCCCTCTCATTTAAGGATCATACAGATCATATCTTCAAATTCCTTTTTTCCTCCTCTACAACATTTATTTAAATCCTCCAAACAGGTTTGCGATTCTCTCCACCTAAATGCTCTGAGCCCTGGTATCTGCATGTCTGGTGCCCTGACTAACTCCACTCAACGCACAAGTATCATGATCTCCTGAGAGAGACCTCCCCAGAACGCCATATGTAAAGTGGCATGTCTTATGCAACACTCATGAGACACATTATATATTTATTTGTTCATTGTCTATCTTCCCTCACAGGAATATAGGTTCCGCAAGAGCAGGGACTTTGTTTTGTGCAATGCTGTCTCCCCAGAACATGGAAGAGTATTGAGCTCATAGTAACAACATAAGAAATATTTGTTGAAAAATGATTAACAGTGAGAAAGTAAATGATTTAATGAAAATGTTCTCATTTTCCATTTATAGAAAGTTTGTAACACTATAAAGTAAATGTAAGAACGCTCAAGGTAAAAAATACATATTTTTTTTACCATGTGAGCCAACTGAAATCTCTAAGTAACAGCCAGCTAATCTTCAAATAAAAGTTTCTTTGCAAAAAGTAATGTGATTACCTATTTTGTAGTGAGATATCCCACTGTCTTTGGTTTCTTCTCAAGACAAATGACCTTACTGAAGCTACAAAAATTTCTATAGCTTATTAGCATAGAACTTTCTTTATTAGAATATATATCTAATATCTCCATATACGAATCACTCAATTTTTATTTCTCTAACATCTTCATTTTCACTGGCTCTCTCTTCATCATTTTTCTTCCTTATGGACTTCTTTTTTTCATAGCACTCTTGACCTGGGAAGACCTCAAGATATCATTAGTCCAGGGGTTTCCAATCTTTCTTTCAGCAGCAGGATCTATTTCACATACAAACCTTAAGGAAAGCAGTGCCTCCCTTGAGGCTGCACACACCTTCACTCCAGCATCCCTGAGACACGAGGAGAATCACAAGTCTCCTCTGAAAACCATGGACAGCCTAAAGTTTCCTAAGTAAACCCAGATGCATGTTCCGTGTCAACACTTCCATTCCTCCAGCAGGACACCCTTCTCATCCTCTGGGCTAAAAGCATTTACTGCAAAAATACAGTATGTGTGCCACATACTACACAGGCAGTGTGAGGCACACGCTGAGGGAGCACAGAAAGGAAGGGCACTGGTCTCATAATTCCTCACCCACCAGCTAAACGGACCTGAGTTGATCTATAATTTCCCTCAAGGGAGTGGTTATTTTCTCCTTTTTTATCCTCACTGCTCTGCTGTTTGCCCTTACCTTGACTTCTGTGTCATTGTCCCAATTCTTCCCTGGTCTAGCTCCCCACCCCCATCCCACAAACCATGAGCATCCCTAAGGTCTAGGCAGGGCTCCTCTGCTCCTCCTCCACCTTCTCATTATTCAAGAACTAGTATGGTTTGGGACCCAACATTGTCTGGTTTACGTCAATGATCCCTTGATCCTTATCTTTCTCCTAACTCTCTTCTGTAAGAGTTGGGTACTGGGCGTCTCCACCTGGGGTCACGGGCTATCACATGAAGTCCAGCAACTTGAGCTCTCATCTTCCTCTCCCTCCACTGGCACTCCTTTTCAAGGTCCCTGTTATTTTCCATGACTGCATGAATCACTTAGCTCCCCAAGCTTGAAACTCTGAAGTTTATCTTTGACTCCTTTCTCTTCCAAATCATTTATATATATGATGAATCACAACAGTTTTACAACAACATCCTTCTGATCTGACTTTCTGGAAGCTTCTCTAATGCAGCACAGCTAACAGTACATTTGAGGTGAGCAGGGACCGTGTCTGTTGGTTTACCACTGCCTGTAGGCACAGTGCCTGGCACAGAATAGATGCCTAATAATTCTCACTGAAAGAAAAACTGAATGGGATAAAAATATGTGATGCTTACTGCAGCATAAAAACTACAAGCAAATTACCTAGTACTGTAATAGGGTAATGTGCTAGTACATTTGGGAACATTAATAAGATACTATAGCATAATTAAAATAATATTTTCAAGCACACATTAATGGCTTGGAAATTGCTCCCTATTTAATGTGAAAATAAAAAGAAGCTGAATACAAGAAACATAAATTTATTATTAACCCAATTGTGAAAATCTGGAAAAAAAATACAAAAATACTTAACACTGGTTATCTCTAAATGGCTGTGTTAATTTATTTTCATATGGCTTTAAAATTTTTGTACCTGCCTTATTTTTTTATAAGCTTATCAACACTCTGAAAAAGATTTGCCACCATGGAAATAACTATGCCTATTGATGAGACTTGAAAGAAACATACAAATTAAAAGAGGCATTTATTCCAGGGTGGGTGGTATTATAATCCACCTCTCCGACTGTGCTTTTCTAAAGTTGACTTTAAAAAACATTGCTCAATATTTTCAGTATCCTTCACTCCAACATGTACTGCTTAGTTCTCTGCTTCTGTCAGCCTTTGTGTAGTTGAGTTTATCACTATATCATATATTAATTTTTCTGAAATGCCATTTTAACCTTATTATTCTTCTGTTAAAAACTGTACTGTCTCATTACTTATAGATGGAATAAAATTAAAAGTCCTCAATCTATCAAAGTCCAAACTTCAATATCCAATCTCACCTTCCACGCACACAGGACAGACTCCTACTGCACCTACTCTACTCCTGGACTTTCCCCATCTCCCTTACTCCACTTCAAATCTTCTACTTCCTTCAATGTGTAACAAAACTGTTCTTAGCAATTTTCTTTGAACACCCACAGCTCTTATGCATAATCCTGTAATATCATGCATTTTTAGAATTAAAAAAGGTTAGAGTAACATGACATTATTGAAATCATTTAGTTCAACTCCTCTTTTTATAGATGCAGAAACTACAATCCAATTAGAGAAGATAGCTTGTTCAGGGAAAAAAACAATCTAGGATTAGAACTCAATTGTGAACTCTTAGAGTTTGGTATTTTAACTAATACAGGATCTACTACTATTACTGGATCTCCCATCTGCTGATCAATTGCTCAGCAATTTTTCATGACTCCATTCCTAATGGTATGTCTTGCCTGCCTATCTTGATTGTCCTCATTTGCTCCAGGGCGGTTACTGTGGCATACAATTCCTTTCCATCTCCATTGTACCTAGTGCAGCAGAGTGAGTGCTGAAGAAGTATGGCGGAAATCACCTCAAGCTACCCAATGATGGAAGTGAAGACACAAATCCGTGACAGCAACATTCCATCTTGAAAATGTGGCTGCTACATCCAATTGGATGGTAATGAAAATCAAAGGAGGTGGTGCCAATTTTCTTTTACATTCTATACGACTGTTCTAGCCAATCATGAAACCTCAGGGTTATGGTTCCCATTAAGATCCTGGGAAGAGAGCCAGGACGGGGGAACAAGGACTGGAACTGGGTCTGCAGATTACACCTCTGCAGGTAGTTCATTGCAAAACATAGAGGCTTAAGGAAGGATCTGACTCAAAAGCCAGGCTGAGTAGTAGATTTCAAAGTTGCTCTTTTCACACATGCATATACACACACACTCTCTTTTAAATTCTGAATGATATGTACGAGGAAAAGAAACATTCTAACAATAGTACCAATCAAATAATGTACAATATGTTAACAAATAACTGGTGGATGAAACCCTATTGCAAGACGGAAGACCCAAGAGACAGAAAAAGGTGAGCCTCTTGGGGTTGATCAATATTCAAAGGCAGGGAGAACTAGGACAAGCCCCCAAAACACAATCATGCCAGACCTCTGTCGTGGCTGCTGTACTCTGGGGCCAAGTGCAACACAAACCCAGGAGCACCTGCCAAAGGTTTCCGACAGCTGTGCAAGCACTCTCTGCCCTGTGTCCAGCTGTTGTGAAGTGACAGAATAATGTTCCCAGCTTTCCATCAAGTAGATTTCTCTTTCAATTCAGAACAATATGATTAGAATATGAATTTTCTTACTAGTTCTGATTTTGTCACTCTGAATATATATATATATGTGTATATATATATATATATATATACTTCCTTGGGTGAATACATCTACTGCTTATTTTTGCAGCTAACAAAGGTGAATGGAAAACATCATGACATTAAAAAAATGAGTAACGCTGAAGAAATGAAATAAATCACTCTTTTCCTCTAACAGCAGAGTTACTGACTAGAGAAGTAGGTGCCCATTCACCTGGCAATTCAAAATGTCTTGAATATAATTTGTCAAAATTCCATCACTTTCCTTCCTTTCTTGTATATGAGCATCACAATTTCAAGGAAAATGATTTAATGGTGAAATAGATTGTAGTATACCCAGCTGACCTTATATATATCAACATAGTTATTATGTTGTGTAAGTTAAGGCACTGGACTTGTTTAAAATGTGAACTACTCCTTCCCACCAAAGGAAGGAAAAAGAAAAAATAAGAAAAAGAAAACCTTCAAAATAAATAAATAAATAAAGGCTCCAGTGAGTGTTCTTTGTTGCTTTTCACATAAAGACTCAGTGTATGGGAGTTAATTTATATTAGTTATCATGGGTAAAAAGCTATTAATTCTGTTCTTCAAAGTTATTAACCACCTTTCTATATACAGTTCACAGGCAAATGAATGGACTTAATCCTTGTATTAAAACACAAACCAGAGATAGGATTAAGATGGTGGAGTAGGAGGACTTGCGCTCACTCCCTCTTGCAAGAGCACCGGAATTACAACTAAATGCTGAACAATCATCGACAGAAATACACTGGAACTCACCAAAAAAGACACCCCACATCCAGAGACAAAGGAGAAGCTGCAATGAGACGGTAGGAGGGGCGCAATCACGTTACAATCAAATCCCATAAATGCTGGGTAGGTGACTCACAAACTGGAGAACAGTTATACTGCAGAAGTCCACCCACTAAAGTGAGGGTTCTGAGCCCCATGTTAGGCTTCCCAACTTGGGAGTCCAGCAATGGGAGGAGGAACCCCCAAAGAATCAGACTTTGAGAGCCAGCAGGATTTGATTGCAGGACCTCCACAGGACTGGGGGAAACAGAGACTCCACTCTTGCAGGGCACACAAAAAAGTGTGCTCACCAGGATCCAGGGGGAAGGAGCAGTGACCCCATAGGAGACTGAACTAGACCTACCTGCTGATGCTGGAGGGTTGCCTGCAGAGGTAGGGGGCAGCTGTGGCTCACCGAGGAGGCAGGGGCACTGGCAGCAGGGGTCCTGGGAAGTGCTCATTGGCGTGAACCCTCCCAGAGTCCAGCATTAGCCCCACCAAAGAGCCTGTAAGCTCCAGTCCTAAGTAGCCTCAGGCCAAACAACCAACAAGGTGTGAACACAGCCCCACCCATTAGCAGACAAGCAGATTAAAGTCTTACTGAGCTCCACCCACCCAGCCCTACCCACCATCAGTCCCTCCCATCAGGAAGCATGCACAAGCCTCCTAGATAGCTTCCTCCACAAGAGGGCAGACAGCAGTATCAAGCAGTATCAGCAGTATTTCATCTTGTGGAACTGAAAACCACAGCCACAGAAAGAAAGAGAAAATGAAAAAGCAGAGGACTTTGTACCAGATGAAGGGACAGGATAAAACCCCAGAAAAACAACTAAATGAAGAGGAGATAGGCACCCTTCCAGAAAAAGAATTCAGAATAATGATGGTGAAGATGATCCAGGACTTTGAAAAAAGCTTGGATGCAAAGATTGAAAAGTTGCAAGGAAAGTTTACCAAAGACCAAGAAGAATTAAAGAACAAACAAACAGAGATATGCAACACAATAACTGAAATGAAAAATACACTAGAAGGAACCAATAGCAGATTAACTGAGGCAGAAGGGCGAATAAGTGAGCTGGAAGACAGAATGGTGATAATCACTGATGCCGAAAAGAATAAAGAAAAAAGAATGAAAAGAACTGAAGACAGCCTAAGAGACCTCTGGGACAATGTTAAACACACCAACTTTGCATTATAGGGGTCCCAGAAGGAGAAGAGAGAGAGAAAGGACCCGAGAAAATATTGCAAGAGATTATAATTGAAAACTTCCCTAACATGGGGAAGGAAATAGCTACCCAAGTGCAGGAAGCGCAGAGAGTCCCAGGCAGGATAAACCCAAGGAGAAACATGCCAAGACATACAGTAGTCAAACTGACAAAAATTAAAGACAGAGAAAAGTTATTAAAAGCAACAAGGGAAAAACAACAAATAGCACACAAGGGAACTCCCATAAGGGTAACAGCTGATTTCTCAGCAGAAACTCTGCAAGCCAGAAGGGAGTGGCATGATATATTTCAAGTGATGAAAGGGAAGAACCCACACCCAAGAATACTCTACCCAGCAAGGATCTCATTCAGATTCGATGGAGAAATCAAAAGCTTTACAGACAAGCAACAGCTGAGAGAATTCAGCACCACCAAACCAGCCCTACAACAAATGCTAAAGGAACTTCTCTAAGTGGGAAACATAAGAGAAGAAAAGGACCTACAGAAACAACAACAAAATAATTAAGAACATGGTAATAGGAACATACATATTGATAATTACCTTGAATGTAAATGGACTAAATGCATCAACCAGAAGACACAGACTGGCTGAATGGATACAAAAACAAGACCCATATATATATGCTGTCTACAAGAGACCCACTTCAGACCTAAGGACACATACAGATTGAAAGTGAGGGGATGGAAAATGATATCCCATGCAATGGAAATTAAAAGAAAGCTGGAGTAGCAATAGTCACATCAGATAAAATAGACTTTAAAATAAAAAATGTTACAAGAGACAAAGGACATTACATAAAGATCAAGGGATCAATCCAAGAAGAGGAGATAACAATTATAAATATTTATGCACCCAATATAGGAACACCTCAATACATAAGGCAAATGCTAACAACTATGAAAGAGGAAGTGCAAGGCAGAAATAGAGACACAGGTGTAGAGAACAAACACATGGACACCAAGTGGGGAAAGCAGGGAGGGTTGGGGGAGAATGAATTAGGAGATTGGGATACCAAATTGTACACTCTAAATATATGCTGTTTATTGTCTGTTAACTGTATCTCAATAAAAGTTCTTAAAAAAAATAAAAAATTAAAAAAAAAATAAAACACAAACCAAACCACACAGTGCCATGTTTCATGACTTTTCAAAGTTGAATATCTCCTTGGCAATGCTTTACCAGAGGCTAGATACACAACTGCTGCTTTAGAAAGGAGTGTCTGGCACTTTACATGAGAAGCCTGTGAAAGTGGATTTAATCACATTTAAAAGTCATTGCTCTTCAGACCAGACATAAAAGGTCACCAAGGGAAAGCGTTTTTTCCCAGTGATTCAACTACATTAGGTTAGTAAAATTTCTTCTTTCAATGATCGCACAACTCCTGAGAGAGTCTGCTTGTTTAAGGTGTCATATGGCTAACATTTGTGAATTTAAACAATTCAGTGGAGGAAATAAAATATTTAAGATGGTAACATTTACTGTCAAAAGAAGTTTGTAGATTTCTCACTTTTGGTCATGTCTAATTCTTCAGGGTAAAACAACATTAATTCTAAAGCAGCAATTTTATATAGATGAGGGTCTTTATCTCTTAATTGCCAAAGGACATTTTACTTATAAAAATCATTACACATGTAAAAAAACTATAGTAAATGAAAGAGTTATTACCATAAATCATGATGCTTATCTGCATTTAAGGATCTCTGTGCTCTAAGAAGAGCAAACAGTAGCTTGGTGTATCAATATTCCCATAGAAAATTTACAATGATTTATTCTTTGATTTATTAAAAGCCTAGTTACAGCTCAAAGATCCTTCAATACCCATAAAATTAGGAAATAACTGCCATAAAATTAAGAAATAATAGCAAAATCTCCATACAAGAAGCAATTCAACCAGATAGTACCTACTGGAAATGACTTACACTACAAAAATAATATTGAAAATTAAAATCTTGACCTAGCTATACCAATAACCTATGCTTTCAAGAAACAAAAGTTCTGGTACTACTGCTATAGAATATATATACCTCATTTATATAACTATTTCTTTTTCTTTTAAATTCATCCTGAAATAATGTGCAAGTGGCGATATTTCTTTCTATATAATTTCCCATTGATGTTTTCTGGTTTCAAATATAGTAAATTAATGATTTTTGCATTAAAAATAGGTAATCTGGCAAGGTCACATAAGTATTGTTCAATAGCTAATGGAGAGTGAATAGTTAAGTTGAATCTAAAGTTTTGGAAATTATTATCAGAATATAATTAAGTGGTATTATTATTATACTTGAGCTTTCAATAAATTAAAAAGCTAAATATTTAAAGATACGTTCTGGCATAAAAATCTATATGATACAAACTACAGCCCACTAAAATTCCCCCTCCTGCCATTGTTTTTCACAATATGTGAACAAGTTTATTGTATTTTTGAGAAAATAACTGTGGAAAATTACTTAAAATAGTGAATGAAAATAAATGTTTGATTAGAAAAAAGGAAAAGAGAATATATTTATGTTACATTTATGCTAAGGGCCATGAAATATGAATAAAGAGTTATTATTTATTCTTGGCTGGGAAAGGTCAATTTTATATCATTTCCTTGTAATATAATCTATAGGCTCAATACAATCTCAATGAAATCAGTAAGTGACTTGCCTGGGAACGGGGAGAAGTTTCATGAGTTTAGATGGAGGGAAGGAAGTATAAGAATGGTCAATAGATTTATTAAAATTAAATTGTATTCAATTCAGTACTTTTAGCTCTAATAATTATTCTTAGCCAATAGGATAACTGTGCAAAGGATGTTTCTGGCAGCACTTTATAATACTTAAAAGCTGTAAACAAGTAGCTATCAATATAGGGCTGATTAAGCAAACAATAGCTCATCCATACAATGAAAAACTCCTTATCACTAAGAGTGATGATAAGTTTCTGGATTTATTTTTCAATGAAAGGTATTAACTACATATTGTTAAGAGAAAAAAGTTACAAAACAGTATACAAGATAGATTTAATTTTTTTAACGTGTAGAATCAGAGGATACATACCAAAATACTAAATGTAATTTTCTGCGCTTGTAGGACAAAGGGGTTTTTCAACTTTTACACTTTTTGACATTGTGGGAATTTTCCATTATAAGGATGCATTATTATAATCATAAGACATTATTTTAACACTCTGTGTGGGAATTTATGGATAATAATAATATTTAAGTAAAACTGAAAGGATATGGATACAGGCAGCCTCTGGGAGAAGAAATCAGTAAGACAAGACTTTGAAGAAATACAATATTCTCTAATATTAGTGACTCTGCTGTTTGTCCACCTGCTGTGAGTACACAGGGATGCCTGGGATATAGGATACTGCGTGGAGGAATTGTGTGCTTTGATTTTCTAGTTTCCACTTTCCTTTTCTTATCATTTAATGCTGACATCAAGGTGAACACAGCAGTGATGGAGTCTCAGTTCATATCACTATACCCTCCTGCAGTCCTTATACTTAATATGAAAGCTACATTTTAAGGCTGTACTTGCATAATCCAGTAAGTGTATGTCTTGACAAGGTCCATACTAAAATGTACCCTAGTGATTTCAGCTGGGAGATTTATTAAAGAAAAGTATGATAATAAGATTAACTGCTGCAATATATACAGTCTGACTCCTTTTAACAAAACCCTTAATTTGTCTAGCTCTTATTCCACGTTTTAAGTAATAAGTTTATATGAATATTTTATAGCTAATATGGAAGTTCCACTGAATGAAAATATTTGGTATAAAAATTATCTGATAGGGCTTCCCTGGTGGCGCAGTGGGTGGGAATCCACTTGCCAATGCAGGGGACACGGGTTCGATCCCTAGACAGGGAAGATCCCACATGCTGTGAAGCAACTAAGCCCATGCACCACAACTACTGAGCCTGTGCTCTAGAGCCTGCGAGCCACAACTATTGAGCCCACGTGCTGCAAACACTGAAGCCTGGGAGCCTAGAGCCCATGCTCCGCAACAAGAGAAGCCACCTCGATGACAAACCCACGCACCGCAATGAAGAGTAGCCTACCCCAACTTACCACAACTAGAGAAAGCCTGTGTGCAACGAAGACCCAACTCAGCCAAAAATAAAATTAAAAATTAAAATAAAAAATAAAGTAAATAAAAATTATCTGATAAAAATAAACACAACAATATATCTATGGGGTATTTATTATGTGTCAGACATAGTTCTAAAAGCACTTTATGTCCTTAAGTCAACTATTCCTCAAAACAATCTATGAGGTAAGTGTTATCATTATGCCTTATTTTACCCACAGGAAAACTAAGGTTCAGAGAACTAAGTCCCTTACTCAACGTAACAGAGCAAGTTACAAACCCAGGTCATCTGGCTACAAAACACATTTTATTTTTATTTTTCCAGATTTAAAAAGTTTTTAAATTTTTAAATTTTAGAATAGTTTTAGATTTATATAAAAGTTGTGAAGAGCAGTACGGAGAGTTCCCGTGTACTCCGCACCGGTTTTCCCGCCTGTTGAAATTTTACATTATGGGGAACATCCATCACATGTAAGGAGCACACACTGGTATGCTGATATTAACTAAACTGCACACTGCACTCAGATTTAACTAATTTTTCCCTAATGTTCTTTTCCTGTCCCAGGATTCCATGCAGGACACCACATTACATTACACTGTCACGTCTCCCTAGCCTCCTCTGGGCTGTGACAGTTTCTCAGACTTGCTCTGTTTTTCATGACCTTGACAGTTTTGAGAAGTACTAGCCAGGTATTTTGTAAATGTCCCTCAATTTGGGTTTGTGTGATGTGTTTTTCCTGATTAGACTGATGTTATGGTTTTGGGAGGAAGACCACAGAGGGGAAATGCCATTCTCAACACGTTGTGCAAAGGGTACATGATACCAGTGTGACTTATCTTTGATGATCTTAACCTTGAAGAACGGAATGAGTTACTGTTTGTCTGGTTTCTCCATTTTGAAGTTACCATCCTCCTTTCTCCTCCTTCTATGCTCTACTTTTGGGGGAAAAAGTTACTAATCAAAGCCTACATTTAAGTGGATGGGAGTGGGAGGGAGTTAAGCTATACCTACTTGAAGGGGGGATATCTAAATAAATTATTTGGAATTTTTGTGTCAGAGCCCTCATTTTTAACTCACTCTTCTATATTGCTTCTGACATCCTATCCTTTCTTACCATTTTGGCATATTAGTCATGTGCAGTAGTTTAAAAACACAATTCTTCACTAGTTTCCTGCTTTTGCAAAGGTTCAAAAATATGTTTGAATTAAATGTGACAACCAACAAATTTGTTTGAAATTATTTTCTACTACCACTGTAGGATTTGTCACTAAAGGATGCATTCAAAACCAATTTTTCTCAGAAGCATTCTGTAAAGAACTTACCAGAAATATTCGTTCAAGTTGATCTTGAATGTCTTTCATTCCTGGAAAAGCAGCAACTCCTTGGATCATTTCAACAAAGATGCAGCCGACTCCCCTAAAGAGAGAAGAGAGAATTATTACACAAACTTCAATATATTCTACTGAGAAAACTAAATCTGGAATTAGAACATCTACTCCTACAAAGGAAAAACAATGAAAAAACACTATTCTCAATGAGTATAAAGGGCTGTGTCACATGCACCTAGATCCCATAACTTTCCTGTCCCTTCTCTGTCTACTGCTCGGAAAGGACTCCAAATAGAGGCAACTATACTAGGCTCAGAAAATGGTGAAAACCAATTAAATATAAACCTCATTGACTCCACCTCACTCTCAGGATACAGTCAAGAAACTCTTTAGCCTGATATAGAAAGTCTCCACAGTCTTGTTCTAATCTTTTCCAACTCTATTTCACAAATTCATAATGTATTGTCCTCTCTACCTGTCCAGGGCTCAAACCTCTCTTTGCATCAAAATCATTTGGGGAACTTTTTAAAAATGCAAGTGATCTGAACACAAACCTCAGAGACTCTGTTTCAATTAGCTGGAGGTCAGGCATTGACTCAGGCTGCTCAGGTGATTTAGGGTAGCTACACTGAGGGTCTCTGAGCCAGACTGATCTGCCCACAGGCCAAGCATAAACCTACACAACTTGGCTTAATTGCTGCACTACCTAGAACTGCCTTTGCTTTACCTGTTTGCTCTTGACATGTAAATCCAACCCAACCTACATAATCTAATTTAAATGCGAACTCTTATACAAAGCCTTTCATGAACATTCTGCCAGACCGGACAGCTCCCTTTACGAGTTTATTCGTTAAGCTCTTATTCAATATCAACCATCTGCTGTGGTCAGCTCCTTCTGCCATGCTCACAGTTCCTATCTGGCAAGGCAGCTCAGCATATCAGGAGGCCTTGCCTCCCAGACCACAGAAGCCTGCATCTAACCCAACAGGAATACCTGATACACAGTACAGGCAGAGAGCCAATCAGATATTTCTGCGGAAAGCTTGGAAATAAAGTCACTTGGGAACAGGATGGAAAGAAACTAGCATATGTTGATGAAATAAGTCACATTAATGGCAGAGAACCTGCAAGAATGGCCACCTTCCTGAAGATGAAGTTCCCTAAATTGACCTGGTTCCCACCTTCTTAAGGCCTGGATGTTCAGATAATCCAGTGTTTTTGCTCGATCTCTCTAACTTCCAGCAATTCTCTAGGATGTTTTTAAATGGCCCTATCTTGAATGGCTTTATGTTTCCTGAAAGTATCTTAATAAAATCATAAACATATTGAGACACTTCTTCAATTACCGCACTCATATTCAATTTAGAGTGAGCAATCCCTTATGTATTTATTTTAGAACCTCTAGAGGTTAAAGACCACGCCTTACTTCTCTCTACACCTGCCCCAGTTGTATGTAAATAATATTTTGAATGAAAGAAGTAATACATTAGCAGAAATCTCTTCTCTATTACACCACATAATTTTTATCCAAATTAAACACCAATAGTATATAGAGTCAAAATGACTGAAAACAAATGGTACTCCGTATCATAAAAAATAATTGCATTTTAGTAACAAAGAATTAATTTCAAAATCAGTGTTCTAGGCAGATGAGTTCTGACACAAATTGTTTTCATTCAGATTTGAGGGCGATTAAGATCAAGACGGCAGAGTAGGAAGACGTGGAACCCAACAAACATGTCAAAAATATATCTACACATGGAGCAATTCTCATGGAAAACTAACTGAAAACTAGCAGAAAGACTCTTACACAACCCACAAGAAAGGCAGATATGGAATTGGGTAGGAAGGGAAGAGAAGCAATCAGGAAGGGCCTGTGCCCTTGGTAGAGGACTCAGAAGCGGAAGGAGATCCTCCCTGGGGAGTGAGCTGTTCAAGCCACACATTGGGCCCCCAAGCCCTGGGGTCCAACAGTGGGAAGAAAGACGACTCCCCTCAGCTGGTTAGAAAACCAGTGGGACTAACAGAAAGGCTATAAGAAACCTAGACTCCATTTGTGAAGAGGGCACACACACTTCCTTACTCTAAAAAAAGGTGGAGAAAGCAAACTGAAACTACACCGGACTCTGGCCAGCTTCCCATGACCACTCTGGCGTGCGCCCCAGAATGAACTGTTCATTCTGGCCCCACTTACTTTGCAATGCAGCTCCACACTGGGTGAGGGCTGCCACGGGCAAGCAGAGCACATGGCTGTGAGGGATGGAGCCAGCTCAGAGCCAGTCAGCTCAGACCCCAAATGGCATCTGAATGGGGTAAGGGTGGCCACTTCTGGCACCTAAGGGGGCAGTGCACCAGAAGTAGTCCAGTACTTTGCCACAGCCCACACCCAGATCCACACCGAGCATGTGCTCTAGCCAGCCCTTCTCAATCCAGCACTATGCCCTTCCGGGGCAAGGGTACTGGTGCTGGAAGAGGGGAGAACACAGTCAGATGGAAGAGACCCAGTTCAGACCCGACCTTCAGGGCTTCTGCTCCAGCAGCTAGGGACCTGACCTCGCCCTCAGAAGGGTGGAGTTTGTCACTAAGAATAGGGGAAGCCCCAGCTCACACCTAACTCTTGCTCTAACCACTCCATCTCTAGCCCCACTTCCTACCAAGGTGAGAGCTGCCAGCACACTCTGGGGAAAGACATGGCTCATGCTTACATCAGATCGAGTTCTCCCACCAAAGTCAATGGACACACACAGACTGTATAAGGATGCTTCCACATAAGGAAATCCCTTCGAGACCACAATAGGTAACGGTTTCATATAATTTCAAAGAGACAGAGAAAGATAAGCAAAATGAAAAGACAGTGGAATTGGTTTTAATTAAAAGAACAAGAGAAAACCCCTGGAAAAACAACTAATGAAACAGAAATAAATGATTTACCAGATAAAGAGTTCAAAGATTAGTAATAAGGATGCTAATAGAATTAGGGAAAAGAATAGATGAACACAGTGAGCATTTTAACAAGGAAACAGAAAATATAAAAAGAACCAGTCAGAAATGAAGAATACAGTAACTGAAATGAGAAACACGCTAGGAGGAAGTAACAGCAGACTAGGTGATACGGAAGAATGCATAAGTGATCTGGAATATAGAAAAATGGAAATAATCTAATCAGCAAAAACAAAACAAACAAAAAAACACATTTTAAAAAATGAGAGCAGTTTAAGGGACCTCTGAGACAACATCAAGCATACTAACATTCACATTATAGGAGCATCAGAAGGAGAAGAGAGAGAGAAAAAAGGTTTGAAAATGTATTTGATAAAATTATGGTTGAAAAATCCCCAAACCTGAAGAAGGAAACAGCTATCCAGGTACAGGAGGCACAGAGGATCACAAACAAGATGAACCCAAACAGACCCACACCAAGAAATGTCATAATTAAAGTGGCAAAAAGACAAAGAGAATTCTAAAGGCAGCAAGAGATAAACAAAGAGTCATTACAAGGGAACTCTCATAAAGTGATCAGGTGATTTTTCTGCAGAAACACTGCAGGCCAAAAGGGAGTGGCATGATATATTTAAAGTGATGAAAGAAAAATCTGCAACCTAGGATACTCTACCCAGCAAGGTTACCACTTAGAATTGAAAGCGAGATTTAAAAAAAACTTCTCAGACAAGCAAAAGCTAAAAGAGTTTATCAATAGTAAAACTATCCTAAAAAAAAAAAAAAGTTAGAGGGTCTTCTCTAAGTGGAAAATAAAAGGCTATATCAACCAGTAAGCATCCACAAGAAAGGAAAAGTCTCACTAGCAAAAGCAAATATAGTAAAGGCTGAGGATCAGCCACTTAAATAAACTAGTATGAAGATTAAAAGACAAAAATAATTGTAAAATCAAGTATAACTACAATAAACAATAAAGAGATAAAGAAGAGATGCAAATTACAGCATCAAAACCACAAAATGTAAGGGAACAGGGTAAAAAGATGTAGATCTTTTAAAATGTGTTTGAACTTACATGACTACTAGTTTAAAACAAGCAGATATAGTTATAGATCAACACATGTGAACTCCATGGTAACCACAAACCAAAACCTACAACAGATACACAAAAAACACAAGAGAAAGGAACATAGGCATTCCACTAAAGAAAATCAGCAAACCACAGTCAAGAAACTAAAAGAAGAAAAAAAGAACAGAGAAGAACTACACAAGCAACCAAAAAATCAAGTTAACAAAATAGCAATAAGTACATATCTATCAATAATCACTTTAACTGTCAATGGACTGAGTGCTTCAATCAAAAGACATAGAGTGGCTAATTGGATAAAAAAAAAGGACCCATCTATATGCTGCTTCCAAGATACTCACTTCAGAGCTAAAGACACACACAGACTGAAAGTAAGGAAATGGAAAAATATATTTCATACAAATAGAAATGACAAGAAAGCAGGGGTAGTAATACTCATATCAGACAAAATAGACTTTAAAACAAAGTCTAAAATGAAATACAAAGAAGGGCATTATATAATGATAAAGGGATCAATACAAGAAGAGTTTGTAACACTTGTTAACATATATGCACCTAATACAGGAGCACAGAATATACAATGGAGAAAAGACAGTCTCTTCAACAAGTGGACAGCTACATGTAAAAGAATGAAATTAGAACCATATACAAAAAAAAGAAAAAAACAAAAAACAAATAAAAAAAAACCTCAAAATGGTTTAAGGACCTAAACATAAAACCTGAAGCCATGAAACTCCTAGTAGGGAATATAGGCAGAACACTCTATAACATAAATCATAGCAATTTTTGGGGGGGATCAGTCTTCTCAGGGAAGGGAAACAGACACAAAAATAAATAAATGGGACCTACTTAAAGTTAAAAGCTTTTGCACAGCAAAGGAAATCATCAACAAAACCAAAAGGCAACCTACGGAATGGGAGAAAATATTTGCAAATGATATGACTGATACACGGTTAATATCCAAAATACATAAACAGTTCATACAACTCAGAATCAAAAAGACAAGCAACCCGCTTAAAAATTGGCAGAAGACCTGAATAGACACTTTTCCAAATAGGATGTACAGATGGCCAAGAGGCACATGAAAAAAAGTTCAACATCACTAATCATCAGAGAAATACAAATCAAAACCACAATGAGATATCACTTTATACCTGTCAGAGTGCCCATCATCGAAATGTCTACAAATAACAAATGCTGGTGAGGATGCGGAGAAAAGAGAACCTAGCGCACTGTTGGTGAAAATGTAAATTGGTACAGCCACTATGAAAAACATTATGGAATTTCCTCAAAACACTAAAAATAGAACTACCCTATGATCCAGCAATTCCACTGCCAGGTATATATCTGAAGAAAACAGAGACACTTATTTGAAGAGATACACGCACCCCAACGTTTGTAGCAGCATTATTTACAATACCCATGATACGGAAGCAAGAGAAGTGTCCATCAACAGATGAATGGATAAAAGCGATGTGATACATACTATGAAATATTAGCCATATAAAGAATGAAATTCTGCCATTTGCAACTAAATATTATGCTTAGTGAAATAAGTCAGACAGAGAAAAACAAATACTCTATGTTATCACTTATGTGTGGAATCTAAAAAAGTAAACAAATAAATGTATATAACAAAACAGAAACAGAAACAGACTCACAGATACAAAGAACAAACTAGTGCTTCCCAGTGTGGAGAGGGAAGGGGGGAGAGGCAAGATAATGAAATGGGATTAAGAGGTACAAACTACTATGTATAAAATAAATGAGCATCAAGGATACATTGTACAACACAGGGATATATAGCCATTGTCTTGTAATAACTTTAAATGGAGTATAATATATAAAAATACTGAATCACTATGTTTTACATCTGTAACACAAAATTGTAAATCAAGTACACTTTAATAAAAAGTACAAAAAATAGTGATAGTAATAATAATAAAACTTTAAAAAAGATTTGAGAGACAAGAATTATTTTATTTATATATTAAAATGCAATGATATTCTTAGATATACTGGGGCTTCAGACGTCCAGTTAGATCTAAAATTTCAATTTGATGGTTTTTTACATTTTTTTTACACCAAGAATTCTAAGACTACTGACCTACATTTCTATTGTTTTATTATTTAAGTTTACATATCTTGAATCTGTAATAGCTACTGGAGCCTTCCTTTTTTCTATTCAGAATATACCCTCTATTCTCCATCTATTGACCTTAGTCTTTCCCAACACAAGCTGCAGCTCTGAGTGTGAAGACTCTCAGCAGAAGCCACATCCCCCCCTCCCCGCCCTCACCCCACCATAGCGTACTGTGCTAAGCTGACTGGTAAGGTAACCTTTACACTGTCAGAACCACTTATGGAAATTCTTTTACCACTACTTGTGCTTGGTCCATAACAGCTCCATAATAAGATACCTGAAACAATTAAAAGATAAATCCATGCTGCGATTCTACTCAGTTGGAATGAGATGATATAGCATTTCTATAGGCGCTTATCTGCTTAGCTGGCTAAGGGATTTGGACTCTCATTTCTAATGGATGTTTCCTATGGCTGTCATTTTTCAAAGATGCTTGAGGGTATACTAATGAAGCTGAGAGAATTATATTTAAAGGGTTTACAAAAAGAGAAAGTACAAAACAATTTTAAAAAGTAGAAGTATAAAACATATCAACATCTTAACATAGCAGAATATTTTATTACTGGAGCTTCTTTATTGCTAAACTGCAATAAAAAGTCATTCAATTTAATATGAAGGGACTATTGCCTGCTTTCCTTTTTCTCCCCCCTTTTATCTTTGCTACCCTCCATTAGCCCTGTGTTACCTCTCTCGATGGATTAAGTTGACTGCTCTGAGTGGTTTACTGAGAATTCACCCACTTAAGCTCTATATTTACGATATATAATCTTATTTCAGGAAATGTCTCCTTTAATTTGCTTCTATTGGAAATTTGAATCATTGTGTAATTATCAACCACTTAGTCTAAATTTTTCAAGAAGAATGGGTCACAAAAGCTTATAATTAAAGACATCACAGGATGCAGTGTATTCAATCTCTTATTTTAGGATTAGTTACCAGGCAGGGTAATATATAAAACACCCACCCATGCTCACACATCTTTAATTCTTTTGAGCTCAAAATTTCCTAATTTAATTTATGCCACGGCTGTGTAAATATTTTTTCATTACAATTCAAATCAAGATTTTAAGCAGAACTGATAATTCTTTGTCATTATTGTCAGATACTTTTTTAAGTCCTGAAGGTCATACAATTTGAGAATTCTCATTATGAAAAAAATACAAAATTATGAATAAAAAATTGGGTACAAAAGGAATTTAGAGTGAGAAAAAATAATCAAAAGAAATCATAAATTTTTTAAAGCTAACAAATATGACAAATAATATGTAACTTTGAAAAATAATATAACATACTTATGAACTATCTGACACACCTCCCTAATACTTTTCTTTTTACAGTTTTGGCTATATAATGTTCAATTACCTCTTCTATGATAATTCTATAATATATTTTTCTATGAAGAGAACATGGAGATAATTTAGTCATTCCTCTAGCATAATGAAGGACTTTTTTTTTCCTGATAGTATGGAAAAAGTATGGTTTTGTTTTTTTTTTCTCTCTCTCATCTTCACTTATTATTGGTACACTCATGCAAACTTTTAGGACTGTTGTGAATTTGGGGGAAACGTCTACCATGTGTCTTTCAAGTAGGTATGTTATAAACACAATAATTCTAAAACATTCTACACAATTCCCATAATAAGATACCAAAGGAGCATGAGAGGACATTCTCAGCTCAATGTGGGGGGAGAGGAAGGATTCGCCCAAGTGAAACCTGGCGGACAACGAGGTGATGGTGCCCGGAATGGGAACCGTGCAGTCCAGGCAGAGAAAACACGAGCTAATAACTGAGGAATCTCGAGAAAGCCAAGTACTGGTGTTATGGCTCTGCACGGAACATGGGAGAAAAAGTTAAACACAGAGCCATAGGCCATATTCTACTGTAAGAAGTTTGGGTTTTATTCCTAGGTCAGAAGTTCTCGATTTTTTTCTATATCCCAAAACTCATGGTGAATAAAGTTGGACATACCGTGGAGAACCCAGTTATTTTAATAGCCTTGAGGACAGAAGCAATTACAACCACGAGTTGTAAAGCCACCTCCTTCTTTCCCACTCATGGTAGCAACTGAGCGAGACTAGCAGACTCCCTCTACTGGGTCGGGGGCAGGGGCAACACACAATAATGCACTGGCGTCCACGGACTACAGACCCCAGACCACATGCCAGTCCCACCCAGTGTCTGTTTTGATACAGCCTCTGAGCTAAAAATGGTATTTAAATTTTTAAATGGTTGAAAAAAATCAAGAGTGGCGATATACAACCATTATGTGAAATTCAAATTTCAGTGTTCATAAACAAGGTTTTATTGGAGCACAGGCCCACCCACTCATTTATGCATTGTATAAATGAATGTTGTGCTGATAAAAGGAGATGAAACAGATTTTTTAAATTATATCTTGAGCTTTATTCTTCCTTAAAATCAAGAATGGAGACCGGAGAGAGCGAAGGCCCCACGTGCTCTCCAGTTTCACATGACACTCTGTCCATGACATGTCCTCCACTCCAGTCATGACGCTCTGCTGTCTGTTCCTAAAACATGCCAAGCTCTTCTTCCCCATTTCAGCATTTGTGCATGACTTGTTCGCTCTGCCCGGAATGTGTTTCCCCTCCCTGCTCGTGTGCACACTTGCTTCTTGTTATTCAGGGGTCAACTCAAATGGCTCCATTAAGAAATGTCTCTCCCAACCACCATATGTAAGGCAGGTTCCTCCTTACTGCCTCGGCCCCATCTCTCACCCTCCTTTCCCTAGTTTGTTTCTTTCATTACACGCAGAGGATGTTCATCAGTCTTTGCTTTCGGGACTTGTGTCTCAGCTAGATAAAAGATTCATAAGATCAGGGACAAGGTTGTGGCCATTATTTTGTCCCCAGGGCACAGCAGAGTGTCAGGCACACAGTAAGGGCTCAAAAATATTTGTTGAATGAAAAATCAAAAGCAACGCAACCCTCCCTTTCCTCCTCCTTCTGCACTCCAGAGTGACAGCTGAGCTTAGTGACGTGTTTCCAAAGAGTAAAGTATGGAGGTGAGGGTGGGGGATGGATAGTAACTTTATAATGGAGAAAAGCGGAAAACAGTACCTTAACCATGTGATCAAAGTTAACATCATCAGTGATAAGTCATCTGATAGCATATACTCTTTTTTTTAATAAATTTATTTATTTATTTATTTATTTATTTATTTATTTATTTATTTATTTTATTGGCTGTGTTGGGTCTTCGTTGCTGCACACGGGCTTTCTTTAGCTGCGGCGAGTGGGGGCTACTCTTCATTGTGGTGCACGCGCCTCTCATTGCTGTGGCCTTTCTTGTTGCAGAGCACGGACTCTAGGCGCGTGGGCTTCACTCGTTGCGGCACATGGGCTCAATAGTTGTGGCTCACGGGCTGCAGAGCGTAGGCTCAAGAGTTGTGGCGCACGGGCTTAGTTGCTCCGTGGCATGTGGTATCTTCCTGGGGCAGGGATTGAACCTGTGTCCCCTACATTAGCAGGCGGATTCTTACCCACTGCGCCACCTAGGAAGTCCTGATAGCATATACTCTTGACATGATGTGATGAGAATGTCACTTCACCTCTGTGCTCTTCCTTCCCAAAACATGAGGCAAATTCAAATTGAGGGACATTCTACAAAATACCTGACTAATGTACCCCAGGACTGTCAAGGTTAAAAGAAAAAAAAAAAAAAACTGAGAAAGGCTGAGAAACTACCATAATCGGGAGGAGGCTAAGGACACATGGCAACTACATGTAATGTGCTACCCTAAACAGGATCCGAAAACTGAAAAAGGAAATTAGGGGAAAACTAGTGAAACCAAGATAAAGTTTGGTTAAGAGTAATGTACCATTGTGGGTTTCTTAGTTGTGACAAATGGACCACAGTAATGTAAGATATTATCAGTAGGGAAACCAGGTGAGGAGTATGTAGGAACTCTTTATTGTGTTTACATATAAATATAAAATTCCTCTAAAATTAAAAGTTTATTTTTAAAAAGGTGAAATGAAGAAAGGCAGCATGTCCTTGGGACTGTATATAGCATCAATCATTTTAAGTGGAAGAGCTGTGGCATTTTGAGTTTTCCCTATATGAGGAAAAAAGAAACTGTGTACATTTTAATAAACTTTTTCTTGAAGGCAACATGAGCCATCTAGAACTGCAGGCTGGAATGCGAAATGTCCGTTAGAGGTCGACCTTAAATAACTTGGGCAGCAAACTAATTAAAGATTAATTAAGCTAGATACGAAGGTATCTGAAAACAGATGTACACACTCTATGGCAAAGGAATTCAAAATGAAGACATTTATCTAAACTACTGAATGTGGGGCAATGGTGGGGAGAGTGAAATGCAGAGAAAAAAAAAAATAGAATTCCTGGGGAAGGGGCAAGAACCTCTCTCCATCAGAGTAGAAAACACCAAGTTCAATGTTACTTCCCTGGGAAGGCTTCCTGATCAACCAGACTAGGTTAGGTTCCCGTAACTCCATACTTTTCATTTGACTTCCTCCGATTGTAATTTATTTACTTGTAAATGTAATAGCCACTATCATCTTTCTCAGAACAAGAATTGGGTCTTTCACTTCGAAAGATTATAGTTTAAATGAGTCAGAGGAGTTACCACGGTACAGCAACCCTCTCAGACCTGAATGGAACAGGGTTAGGTCACTACAGTCCCCAGCTAAGATGCAGTTATTAAAGTCCTGTTGGGATGTTATGGTGCAGGATAATTTTATATCTTTCGACTAAAACAGGTATTAATTAGATCCATCACCTCCCATATTCAAATAATACCTGCATTTGACACACAACATTTCAAGTGGAGTGTACCAATTTTCCCATAAAGACATTGTTACAAGATGCTAAATAACCCAAAAAGTGATTATCCCACATGGAGAAGTATGAAATCGAACCTAGAGGTTATTATTTATCTACTTGACATGTACCTTATTTAGGTCATCAAAACATAAAACATTGTTCTCCTTCTTCCCTTAGTCTCAGAGCAACAATTTGGTTAAATCTCAATAGATAATGCAGAAAGACTTTAACATTTTAAAATGTGGTGCAATTAAAATCTCAAAAAAAACCCCAAATCCGCCTAAATTTTAGCTGCCGATTTCATCCATTTATTTAGCAAAGGCTTGAGATTCCTTAGGATAGAGGGCTTTAGGCAGAGAGTGACAGCTTCACCCTCAAGTGGCAGCATTTAGCCACGGAGCCTGGGAGGGATCACGACACAGCACAGCTCATGCATTGGAGTGGGTCCAGAGGGGACCCACGCAGCTCACACGATGACCGGGAGGGGGACCGGCCCCTTCTCATACAGACTTTCCTAATTGAAAGTTATAAGGCCTCAACTCAAGTTCAGAGAATCATTTAGAGCCATTTGGAACCATTTGCATCGTCAAAACATTTGGTAAGAGGGCTGCAGATAAAAGCCAGTGTTGGGCTGCTTCTGACAGGAGGACAGCAGATGCACAGAACCATCACTCACCACGAGTCGGTTCTTTTGCCTTTCTCTTTTTCAGCACTATGATGGCACCAGAGATCTCCTCAAAGCCTATGTGATCATTGAAAAAAAGCATCTGAAGTGGTGCTTCTCACCTTTTATGTGTACGCCAATCACATGGGGGTCTTGTCAGAATGCAGATTCTGATTACCTAGGTCTGGCTCGAAGCCTGAGATCCTGCATTTCTAACAAGCCTCTCAGCAAAGCCAATGATGCTTTTCACAAGACCAGAAACTGAAGAGCAAGAATCTAAAGGAATCTAGGTAATTCTGTGTTGAAAGTAGTTTTATAACTCAGATTAATTCTCTAAATATGTATTCAGGCTCCATCCAAGGGAACCGCAAAGAAACAGCAGACTAATAAAATAAGTTGGATGAAACGCTAAACACAATCTTAATTTAACACATAGGGATGCAATACTAACTCAGAAAGGTTTCACACTAATTAAACTGATAGATAATTTTATTTAGCCATGGTTCACTGAAATACACCATATGTAATTAAAGCTAGTGCAATTTGATGCACAAGGTGGCCATTTATTTATCTTACTTTTCTATGCTGGAATATATACATTTGTAAAATAGAACAAAGAGGTTTTTCCCCCCAGGAGTTTAGCTTCTAAAAGATCAAACTTTTTAAAAAAAATGTTCTGTTTTTTTTTGCTAAACTTGTACGAAAATTTATTACACATAACAAACGTGATCTTTTCATGTTGGCATTTGCAGTATTTGAAAAGTGAAAGATTAAAAAATTACACTCCATGTGCCCTTGGTGACTACTGAAGGAACTGAATTGATTAAACTGTCACTCATCATTTACTGTGGTTAGTGCTTCATTAGGCACAGATAGGCACAATATATCTTAGTCAAATACTTCTATAGACTGCTCAGCTCTCAAGGAATGAAAACAAAGCTAATCCAAACACTAGACTGTGGGTAAAAGCCCATCTGAGAGAACATTCAGTTCAAAAACATAAACTTCTATATGGGGAAACTTTAAGAGTTATTTTTCAAACTATGAAACGAAATTATATCTCTAAGAATTGTACTTACAAATGAGGCATGTCGCAACAAAAATTAAACAAAAGCAAAGGATTAAGTATGGGAAGCTAACGTAGCTCAATAAAACCAAGGCCCAGGGTGGCCTGCTGAGACTGGAGAGGAGGGACCAGACAGTAAGAAGGAGCCCTTTACCAGCGTCCACATCGGCAATAAGACTGACTGGAAAGATCTAGAAGCCCAGTCACCTTAAGGTACCAACTGGCAACAATGCTCACTAAGTTACAATGATAATTCTTGCTCATTTTAATATGCACACATCTATGCTGATATATTTTAGTGTATGTACTTCTGTATATATATGTTTTGGTACAGATACATTTTAGTGTATATGCATGTATGTACATATACACTTTATATATATTTATGTATAAATATATAATATATAGAAAATGTATAGTTAAAATATGCATATGATATATATATGATTATGTATGTGTGTGTGTGTGTATATATATATATATATATATATTTTTTTTTTTTTAATCACATGGCAAAGCTGTATTTCTGCTTTCTGGTCCAGTCACCTGAGCCAGAAATCCAGGAATCATCTGAAACCCTTGCCCTTCCCTTATCTCTCTCATTCAATCCAGTTGTCACATCCTAACGATTCCTAAATATTCCTCCATTCTGGTTTCCAACCACTTTCCTCTCTTCTTCATCTTTTTCCTTTTTCCTCTACCTGCTTCTTAAACTATGTCCCTCTCCCCCACCCACAAATATCAGCTGTTTCACCCCTTGGTGGTATAGTTTTGTCTATGGCCTGGCCAACGTGTCCTCAACTCCAGCTTTGTCAACTTTGAAAGATGGCTCTGACAAGTCAGGCCAACTAATTACCACTTGGTGACACCTTTCCTGACACCACCACCCCCACCTCTCCTCAACCATCCACCAAGGATAAATTTATCACCTTCCCCTCCAAGGCACCACTGTACTAACGTATACCTGTGTTATGGTTTATTACCCTGCTTTTCCTTCTGAGCTTAAAGGCATGGAAGGATCTTTCTTATCTTTATAAGCCCCAGGACCTAACCTGGTGCCTGGTACAAAATATGTGTTCAATAAATATCTTTCAAATTGAAAAAAAGAAAGAAAGAAAGAGAAAATGAATGAATTATACAAACTATTCTGAGGAGTGTACACAAGAAACTGAAGTAGAGAAAGGAATTTGATTTAGAACTAATATCATCATATAAAATTAAACACTAGAAAAAATCAATTCAGTCATTATACCAAAATATCTAAACCCTAACTTCATTTATGTCACACTGAAGGAATTCCAACAGTCTCCATGGAAACCTCTGGTTCTGCAGTACAATTTATTGCTAAAATTTGAGATAAAGGGACTTCAGAGAATGCCTGAGACAATGCTTTGATTTTTACATGTAAAGAAACCATATTACATATTTAAACGTCAGCCCCAGAACGTGAAGCTGTGACTCGAAATCCTAGGCCAGTGAGCTTTCACTATGCCATGCTGCCTCCCCAGTTAGAACAACATGTCTTTATTTGGTCAGTCTGGTCAGATTAAAAAAGAAGAAACAGAGATGGCAAATTTGTTCTTGTTCCTGGTAACACAAATGCTAACAAGGATAAGTATCAAAAGAAAGTCTTCAAAACTAAGGTTTGGGCAGAAAAAAACAATAAAACTATCCTTAAAAACTGAAGTCTATCACCATTGATAGTGTACTGAAAATAAGATGGGTGTTTAAAGATGCTTGAAAATTGAAAACAGACTTCCATAGATAATGAAAACCCCAGAGATAAAGTCTTAAAATAACAGCCACAAATTATATACATAACTGGGAATATTCAGACTAGGAACATCCAGAAACCAGTAACAAGTAATACAAAACTTTAAATAGGAAAGGCCCTTACTGAGGCCCTACAATAAGGAAAAAAATATAAATCTCAACATATTGCATTGAATAGCTGAAAAACATTATTTCTTGTACTGTGGAACAATAAAGGAAAAGAGAGGTTCCATTTGATTAGTCATTTAAAATGCTACCACTGAAAGCACTTCTCCAAGGACTAACTGTAGACCAGGCAGGACAAGAGAAAACAAATTAATAAGCTTTCCACATCTTTAATTTCTGTTTATATGACAGCTGATGCAGAACAAGGAAGTCATAGGATTTCTCCCTGTAAATGTACTAATAGTTCTGAAATAATGTAGGGAATTCGGAAATAATTGTTCATGGGTAATTATTTTAAAGATCAAAACAAATGACCATTCAAGCAATCTTTTTAGAGAAACCATATCTAGCATATTGCAAAGACAAATCACTGCTGAAATCGTCATGTAAATTACTCTCCTGAAAAAAGAATTCTGAACTTCAGTTTACAGAGTGATAAGTTGATATATTTAGTTCTAGTCATCAAATGGCATAGCTGGACTTCTGACGGTCTATGGTTAAGAACGCTGAAATGAGCACCACTAAGATACACAACTAGATGGATGCTATTTGACAGTGAAATGTTTGACAATCACCTGCTATGACAACCATCTTAGATAATATATGGAAGACCTGAAGGCAAAAACCTTCCCACTGTAAATCCTCATTGTCCATGTTTTGGTGATGTCTGTGGACTTCCTGGAATATCCTCAAGGACTTGCCCTAGAATGTGGCTGTATAGGTTAGATACTGCATACAGACTACAATATGAATGATGCCCCCTGGAGTTGTGTGATGCTGTGGCACTAGTGGGTGCTGCTTAAGGACAGGGACCAGGTCTTTTTCACTCTTGGACTTCTGGACATTCTGTAAGGTTTTGTTAAGTGAATGAATGAATGAATGACCAAAGATAATGATGTTGTGTAAGGGAGAGCTTTGTGGGAAGGGGGCTGGCCCTGGGATTCTAGAGGTTCTTTTTCCTCTGTGCCACCACCAACCAGCTAGTGTGAACAGCATAACCAAGAATCTTCAGATTTGGTAGGCAGGAGTATAAGATGGCCATAAAACCATAATAAAACAGAATTATGAATTGATTTCACTAGGTTGCTAAAATTCTGAAATGGTTTCTAAATTAAACATGCTAGGATTAAATATGACAGATGAAAATTTATACAGTTGATATAATAAAGTTTTTCAATTTGCTGAGTCTACATTAGGCTATGAATATATTCTGTCTTCAGAAGCAAACATGGTGAAAGCTAGCTATCAAGGAAGAACCACTCAATTATCAATGAGAAAGAATAGAAATGCCTTGCCAAGCTCTACAGAAAATGCAGTTATATGAATATCTCATTCTTAGAATCTACTGTCTCACATGGAAATACAGAGAAATATGAAATGCCGTAGCAAAAGATGAACAATCCCCATGTGTATAGGAAAACAGAAAGCCACTCAGATTCTGGCCTTAGTAATTACTAAGTGCATGTCACAGACTATAATTAAGTTTTGTTTTATATTTTAATGGAATTTAAAGCAGGGTGTTTCTTGGCCACTGATAGACTGGTTTAGTTAAGTTTGACTCCAATTCTTTTTCAATTATTATACTATTTCTTTTCTCCCCCAATGACATCTTTTACCAATAGGACATTATATTTGAAGAACAAAACTGAAAAGAAATACAAAATAAGTTTATCAATTACATAATATAGTGTCTAAAATCAAGAAAGCTACTAGTATATTTAAGTTACATTAATTCATACAGCAGAATACCAATAAATGAAAACGTGATTCCTAATTAAAGTACATGCTAGATAATGCAGTGTCCTGAGGAATTAATTCACAAATGTCACAACAGCACTGAAGTCCCCACTTTCATCCTTCAACGAACAGTATATACACCCAAATTCCTTTAGCAACAATGATGTTTATATAAGTCCCTAGCTTCTCTCCAATCACATTTCCATTCTCTCACATCTTCCCTGTGCATGTAAGTGAACAGTCTACCTTTTCACCTTCAATGGATTAGAAACTTTATATTGACTGGAACATTTGTTGAAAGAGTTTCACTAATTGCTTCTGCTTGTTTTAATAGTAAGCTCATGTTGGATTCACATATGCCATTGATTCAAAGAACTACTTTCTTCAATCACTTCCTTCAACTCATGTAAAATTTTTATCTTTTAAAAAACTATCATTTCACTTTTTATTCCTTTCCATTACTAGCTTGCCAAAAAAGTGCATTGCTTTCTTTTCAAATTTGTTTTCATAAATCAGGTTGTCATTACTGCATTAACAGTTAAATGGTAAGGATTACAAATTTCCAGCACCATCCTAAGATGCTGGCAGTCAAGAGGCTCCTGCCTGCACCGTGCTGTCTGATTGGCTCCCACTCATCAGCACTTGCAACTCAAATCTGTGGCCGAGCAAAATCACAATTTTCTACAGGACAAGAACCTTAGCAGTCAATTGTCCATAAGTAAAGCCATGGATACTAAGTTATCAACAAGAATAGGACATTCAGTAAAATGTATACAAATTCCCCCTCCCTCCCCAAAGTGACTGAAGTATCAGTTAAGGAGTAACATTTTAAATAAGGATAAAATAGATAGATGAGGAGACACACAGGATGAGAGAGAATTTTTCTTTTTCAGAAGTTGTGGATGAAGGTGTGGCAATCTAGGCAGACCATAGGGAGTTACAACTTCTCAAGTTATAGATAGAATATTTATCTACAACTTAGAAAAGGCACAGGACTTGGAGACATAAGTTCTAGAAAGTGTGAAGTTGAGTCTGACAACTGGAAATAGGGTGGAGGATTGAAAGTTTGTACAAACCAGTTGACCCATGCCTTCTCTGACCATCTCTCACCCCAACCCACCTGCAAGACATGGAGTGTTTGTCCTCTGGAGAAATTAAATCTGAAAGACCTCAAATTGAGGATAAAAGGTGAGAGCAGGGTGAGGCACAGAGCTGAAAAAAGAGGAATTAAGTTAAAAAATGAGTTGAATTGGTCTGTGCATCTATTGGCAGCAACTGAAAAAGACACAATCAAAGCTCATTGTCAAGCAATTTCAGATTACCAGGGATAGATATAAGAACCTAATGTTTTTCAGAGAGAAAGTATGACCAGACACACAAATGATTGCCAGTCTGAATGGAATCAAACTTTTCAGCAGCAGTACTAGATGCTCTAAAGAAATTAAGCAATACATTCAAAATTCTGAGGGGAAAAAGAAACCTCATTATATACTCAACCAAAGTTTATCAGTCATGTGTGGGAGCAGAATAAAGACATCTTGAGAAAACCTAGAGTTTGAAAACTTGTATCTCTAATGCATTCTTTCTTAGGAAACTAAAGGAGGAAGACAAGGAGTCCAGGAAACAAGGAATCTATAATCAGTAAAGGTCACAAAGAAAATGAAGTCAACCCAGAATAGACTCTAATGAATTTATGACTTACAGAGGTGTAACAGAACTAGTAAGACATTGAAACAGCGGGAAGCCATTACTTGCCTTAGAACTAAAAGCCAAGAATTCCTGGCTGGCAGTCCAGTGCTTAGGACTCCGCACTCTCACTGCTGAGGGCCCAGGTTCAATCCCTGGTCAGGGAGCTACAATCCCACAAGCCAAAAAACAAAAATGAAAACTAAAAGCCATTATTGCCCCTACAATCAAAAAGGCCAAGTGTTATTGAAATCTATTGACAGCTGGAACCATGAAAGAGGTGCTTCCCCACAGAAGTTGTAGTTAGCCATTCCCAGAAATGTGGGGTAAAGCAGGAAAGAAATAGTAATGACTATCCCAAATCTCTCACTTGGTCGCTACCTGAACTCAGCTGGAAACTAGCAGCTAAGGCAGCTTGGAGGATGTACTCCCCCGGGTTCAGCCACCCAGGGCATAGGGCAGGGCAGAAGCAGGCAGAGAACAGCATTGGAAGGAAACAGAGAATAACTAGCTTAGGACCTACAACAGCTGGAGAGGGGGTAAATGGAAGTCCTAAGATGAGAGATGTTCAGCGGTACTAAGGCAAGAAATCAGAGAGCCAAGAGAGGAAAGTTTTAAGGAAAAGGTTGAGGGAGGGAGATGTCAAGAAAATTAAATGGGATTGACAGATTTGCTGATGTGTTTGAGCATTTATAAAATATTTTTCATATATAATTGACAAATCGTATATAACAGTAGGGACAAAGACAACTAGACTAATAAAAATCAGAGACAATTATAAAGTCCAGGAAAAGCAAAAGGTTATACAAGAAAGGATACATAATCATGAATACTACTTGACTTCACCATGAATAATATTTACATATTATTTCAAAATGTGATAGAGATTCTATATTGAGAGAATGAGATGAAGGTGGACTGGGGGAAGGTTGATGGAAGAAAGTTAAATCTTTGTCTACTATACACCTACTTAGCAATGTCTAGAATAGTACATTAATAGATAGCAATATAAACAATGATTTAAGACATATGGAGATATATCCTAAAGGAGTTGAAAGTAGTAGTTGCTTCTGAGAAATAGGATTAGAGGGTGAGTGTGAGTGAGGCAGGAGATTGCTTCTTTTGTTATTGTTACTGTTATGAAAGCTATTAGTTACTGGTTATATCTGAAATAGATTTAATTATCAAAGTTTTCTGATTTGGACACTGAAGATAAGGATAGTTAAGGGATTTGGTCAATTAAGTTCGCATAGGTGAGGAGTGGCAGAGACAGAACCTAATTTAGGCTTTCAACCTGTTTTCTATTATAACATTGCTTCTTTACACAACAGACCACTGCTAGTTGCCAAGATCACAGAATCAATTTCTAAATGAAAAAATATCAACTTATAAAACATAAAAGGCGCTAGTGAACATCCAATGTTCTTCAAATTCTGAGTACTAACCTATATATTTCCAAAGGAAACACATGCTTGCACATAAGATGGGAACATTCTGGGCCAAAATTTCTCTCCAATTCTCTAGACATAGACAGTTATGTTAATCTCCCGAAAATCGAATACAGCAGTTTCTATTTCTTTGATATCTCCTATAGCACCCTTGGATGGTATACTTTAATAGAAATACAAAATATTTAGCTTGGCTGGTTGATGTTCTAAAAGCTGTTAAGAACATTATTTTCAACATTTTTGGAGTCATATATTTCTTAAAGAATTTCCCATTTATCCATCTCTTGCTATTCTCATGAACCAGTGAGGCATTTAAGTATACCAAGGGCTATCTTAGTATCACGAACCTTGGTCATCATGATTGGCTATTTAAAAATTATCCAAAAACCAGTTTTGGGTAACCAATTACTTTGTCAGCTTTGATACAAATAGGAGAATTTTTATTGGTTTTTAAAATATTTAGTAGTGAAGACTATATACAATGCCTCATTTTATATGTTATGATTCAGCTAACACATCATTAACAAGTGACCAAACATATCCGTTGAAAACAAACATACACACTTTCTCTCACAAACACACACTGATAAACAACATGGGATGTAAAAATAAAGCAGGCTAAGCTTTTGGTAGGGTAAGAGAACTGGTTCCCTTCAGCTTTCCAAAGCCATCGCTAAATGCTGCACTTTGGCAGCCACTCCACAATGTCATAATAATCTAATAGTAGAGAATTGCACTTTTGGAGATAATGTGTTATAAAGCAATATAACAGAAGTTTTCCACAAGGAATTTGAGTTTGTAGCCAGCAGTCCTCTGGTGTAAATTAAGCATTCAAACGCACTGCCTCTTCTGACTACTAGTATTTAACAAACTATTGCTCCAGTGCTTCATGAGAAAGACGACCATATCACAGTTAAATCCCTGTTTTACATCTATTTTCCTAGCAGAATTACTATTAAACCTGAAAGGTATCCTGGTATGGATGATATACTCTACGGTCATCCTAATTTTAGGGGACTTCAGTAGTGGGAGTGGCTCAGAAACTATGGCTGCCACCAGGAACTCAGCCTTCACCCCCCCCCCCCGCCCCCCGGGACACACTTCTGACTATCCTTGTTCTTTTGTTCTGTTCCATTGCATTGTCAGTGGCTACAGCAGCAAGTCCTTTGGCTCATGTATTATTTGAGCAGCTTTCAAGAGCTCTTAAAGAGTTGTTACTTTTGACAGTGACTAATTTGAATCCTCCTTGGTCTTATGACCTGATTAATTAGAAAATGTGTAAATAATGTTGACAGATAGATGACTTTATGTAGCCCATGAACTCAAATTCTCATTTTTTATTAGCCTTCTTTTTTAAATGGACACATTCATTTTAGCAGAAGTGGTAAATGAGTAATGGTTAGGAATGGGGAATATACTTGCCAGTACAGATATTGGTCCCATGAAAATGTATTCAATTCAATGATTCACGTCTTAAGTTTATTTCAAAAAAACTCCACCCTGAATAACATTATATAATATAGAATATTGATGTGAGGAGAGAAAGCAGTCTGTGACACTGTTGTGTGAGAGGGAAAGCCACCCACTCTGTTTGAAGCATGCAAAGGATCCAACATGACTCACAGCATAACCTAAATTCTCAAAGAGGTATTTTACTTATTTGTGTTTTGAAGTCATTTCACTAGTAAAATAAAAAGCAATTGCTTATAAATCATCTTAAGAGATTATGTAATATCTTATAAGGAGAAAGGGCTTTGGAGTGGGTTAGCTCGGAGTCTGAATGTTTGCTCTATTTACTAACTATATTTAGTCTCTCTAGGTTTTGTTTTCTTTCACTGTATCATGCAACAGTAGGTAAGTAATTAAAATGCATAAGAGGACTTGGAATACAGCTTGTGTTCAATAGAAGTATCTATTATTGTTACCATTGTTATTACTATTGCTTAAGACTCAATTATTATTATTACCATTAGTCAATTACTCAGGATATGACCTCATATCGAATAAATTTATTTTCCAGGTGGACACTACAGTAGGATTCATTTATGATTCTTTCTCTTAAAACACTGGTACAGGGAGGTCAACTTGATGCTTGGTGATGACCCAGAGGGGTGGGACAGAGAGGGTGGGAGGGAAGCTTAAGAGGGAAGGGATATGGGGATATATGTATAAATACAGCTGATTCACTTTGCTCTACAGCGGAAACTGGCACAACACTGTAAAGTAATGATACTCCAATAAACATCTGAAAAAAAAAAAGGTATATTTGCCCAAATAAAACAGCAACAACAACAAAAAAACACTGGTAAACCTGAGTTCTTAGGAAACTTTATTTTATTACATAAATCTCCTTGGTTCAGGAGAGATCACTAAGGATCACGGCAGAACTTTGCCAATATGTATGGTAATCAGTTTCATTTAATAAAATTCAAGGCTAAATGCCCTTATAATACTCAATAGGCAATTTCTTTTCTGATATATGCAAAATCAATTTTGATGCAAACATTTTTCTATATATCAACATTGGTATGGAAATTTTTTTGTAACCACCCAGCTGCTACAATTTTAAATAAATTAATTTTAATCCTAAATCAGAGATATAATAGAGAAAAGGGTGATTTAATATGCAATCTCATTATATTTGACAGGCTTATTTATAAATGATTTGCCCCACATTTTGACAAGCATAGTTAATATGTTAATTAGCTTTGGAAAAGATGATGAAAGGGAGAGACCGACATGCTATCACTCTTTACACATCGTGCTGAGGAGCACTGGAATTGACACAAGATGGTACCACTATATACTGTGCGCTCCCCACAGCACCGTAATGATGAGATACTTATTAGCTACAGACAACTTAGTCACCATATGTTAAAAATTAATCCCTGAAAATAATCCCAAGTGACCTTCTGCTTTAGAAAACAAATGCCACTCTAAACATATTTATGAGCTTCTATAAAGGAATATAAGGCTTATTTAGAGCAATGACCTCGACAGCTAGAGCGGAACTCCTTGACAAGGGAGGAACTACACAGATAAGCTCCTTTTCACATTTGCACCTCTCTTAATGTGGTTTTCAGTACTTGGTAAGCCTTTTTGGTTTAGAAGCTTAAAGATGATTTCCCATGCCTTGACTTTCAAAGAGTTATAAAATCCAAGAATTAAGGGAAGTTACACACGAGACAAAGTACAATTTGATTCCTTTGCTTAAACCCTCCTTCATGGAGGCAGACAAAGGTATCAAAAACTATCCTTCTTGATGAGTTCTCAAATCGCACAGTATATTCATACATCGCCACTGTGCTGGAGACCTAGAGCAGTAAATCATAACAGGAACAGCTCTGATTTCCATCACTTGCTGCCAATGTTAATGCGTGCCTTCATTAATGTTTTTATTGCCCAAAGCTATTTAAACAGAAAACTGGAAATTGTAGCACTGTGTAGGGATCGTTAGGTTTTCGTTACTACCCTACTGCCCCAGGATGGTAAATGAACTGTAAAAACAGCCTGAAAGCACTGCCACCTGCCTCCCTGCTATTGTCTACGGGTTAATATTTGCACTTCTCTTTGGTGCAGCTGAGACATGACTCAATTATAGTCCCATTTCTAGATCTTTGAATACCCAGCATCAAGGTCACTGATTATGCAGAAATCAGTGCCCTGTGAACTTTTCTGTAACTGGAAAAATACATACGTTTTACCTGACTTACAGGAAAATAACCAAATGGCTTTTAGAATGGCTTGGAATGAAATCAGATTCAGAGTGACAGGCATAGCATAGACATAACTCAGATTTTAGGGCTTAGAAATGAAGAGCCAATAAGCATAGGAAACTGCTCCAACACAACACATTTACTGTTTGTTTTTGGCAATGAATAATCTTGGCATGCAGACAAAAGGGCATTTGGGGTCTACTATTTCATATCAGTTTTCCTCCCTTCCACTTAAATAACCATCTTCTTCTTATGCTTCATTATGTCTCTGTTTAAAGCAAGTTGGCAGAAGGCAACCAAGCCTTCTTCCTTAAGAGAACAGACACAAACAGGCACATGCGTGTCAAAGAAAGGTTGGGGGCGGGGGGTTGTGGAGAGGCACAGACTGGAAGTCAAACACTACATATCACAGACAGACATATTAGCAAGTCACAACCCATGTGGTTCTTTGTATTTTAAAGAGCACTTTCACAGGTTTGGGAAAAATTAGCCACTAGTGTATAAAAAATAGCTTCTCCCCATTCTGAGGGTAGAGTCTTAACTGCACTGCCAAGCAACTAAGACAAAGCTGGCTCCAAGCCACAAACGTTCCCACACTGTGTTCTATTAGCAGAGTCCTTAACTGACCTCACTGAAAGACAATCTAGAGTTTCCACTCTCAAAAAATAGAGAAAAATACTCCCTAACTCAAGAATATTAAGTAATGATTATTTGCATAGCCAACTTTCAACTATGAGGCAGGAAGAAGGAAGGGAATGAGACAGTTAGTTATCGATATCTGGATGCACTCATTGACCTTTATTTCCAATCTTTTCCTCCATTACAACTAATGATCAAAATATCTGTTTTGTTCAAGCCCCTGCTTATTAGCCTTAGGAAAAAAAAAAAAAACCAAAAAAACCCCCATTTAATTGTATAAACAACTGTCCAAAAAAAAAAGCCAAGAAGTGTGACAAAAAAAATGGATTAGCTTAGCTCCTCAATGATAGATGGTTGTCTTTATTCTCGGCGTTTTGGAGCATGCATTACAGTGGTATTAGATTTATTACAAGGCATTGCAAAATTTATGGCAATAGATCTTAGGCTGTTTCATGACCCAGATTCTTTTATAGCTCTTGAAAGCTACAGATCTACACCCCATAAAAATAAATATATCCACGTGTACACAAAATGTTGCATATATTTTCAGTGGCTTTCACAAATCCCCAAATCCCAATCCTAAGGGGTCGCTGGAATCTAAATTAAGTAAATCTACACTGCGTCTTACATTGCAAGGAACTTGATTGTTTTCTCTCCATAGAATGTTTGAATCAAAAACATCAGGGAAGAAGCCAGGCCTCGTCACAGCCTAATTTACTAAAAGCCAAGATTATTGAGGGTAGAGCAGTGAAGTAAGTACATGGCAGGAAGATAAACGACACATGCTGAAGCTTTATTGAGGTCATAAACATTATGTGAACATGTAGCTGAATTCTGTATGTGGGTCCTCATCATTCATGGAAGATGATTCCTGCTATCAAACAGCCATGTGCTATGTGAACTGTTTTACTTTAAACACAATTGTGAGTCTAGAAAAGGGATCTGTCTATTAATAAATGACATTTCAACATTCCCTATTAAGCCTTTCCTGATTGCCAAAAATAAGGTTATTCTCTTATTTGATTTAGATCACACTAGATTGGAAACTTATCATAGTTTATCATTAATAATAATGATAATTATACATTAAATCTTGCCAGTGTTTGGGCCTCCTATAATAGATTTTTAAGTTTTGCTAACCCACTGCGTAAAACGGTGACTCTATTAATTAAATTTACTCTGATGGTTTTAAAAAGTAATTGTTTTATTTCATTTTGGATAATTGGTACCAACAGTTTTCAGGAGTATACTGTACCAAATCTAGTACCTAACAGTCACAGCAAAATTTTCAGACCACTTATCTGAGTTTGTTGTGAATTTAAACATGCTCCTACTACTTTCAACCCTGCTGTTGGGAGATACACACTTCACTGTTATAAAATCAAGCCACAAATTAAGACCCTTAGGGAGAAAAATCACTGAACTGACAGTTAGAAAAATGTCTCTGCCCCTGTCCATCAAGAACCATTACCAGACACCATCTGTAAGGGAGTCCCTGATTAGGGAGCATTCCCAATTATGTTTTCAAAAACTCCAGCGGTATTGCCACACACAGGCAAACACTCCAGCACCATTAATCTTCATTCAAACTGTTAGGATGTTTGTCTAGGCTTGACCCAGACCAAGCACTGCAGATAAATTAGCTAGAGTAAAGCTTCCATTTCTCACCACATGTCAAGGCAGGTGGAATATTCTGTCGAGCCCAGGAGGACATCTGGAGGTCTGTACCACAAGGTAACCACCTCATTGGAGTATGTGTGGCTAGGGACGGATTTTGCTCTTGCAAGACCTGTGGGTTACATGAAATATAGAGAAGTTTAATAGGCATTAATAAAACAAGGGAATTTAAATTTGAATGTTCACAGTTTTAAAAGGTCAAACGTGATATTATAATACAGAATCACGAATGCAATGTCAAGGTTACTGGAAAGGTTGGGGAAAGCATATTGTGGTCTACCTGTTTCAAATATATGCTAATAACCAATAAATAATTTATATTTCCTAATAAAGCACCAAGAATCTGAAAAAAAAATCCCAGGAGAGTAAACAACTGATTCATAAACTATTAGATATTATACGAAGCTTAGAAATCTCCTGGACTTTCCAAAGAATGTTTCATGGCACTTTAGTTCTGAGAGTTACAAATAAGTGTTATAAGAAAACGTTCCAAGGTCAAATAACTTTGAGAAAACATGATTTAAAAAGTAAAACAGGTCTCCATACTGTGAGAATTGTCAGTGCCCTTAATTTTGCTAATGTGTACTGTGGATCTGAAAGAAGAGAATATGACTCTTTTCTCAAAGGGTTTTTCCAAAACTTCTTTTGTTTCATGGTTCTGTCAAACATTCACAGAGAAATGCTTATTCAGGAGGCTCATTTGAAAACCACATAAACAAATAATTACAAAGGAATAATTAAATAAATCTGGTACTTGGAGATGATGAGATATAATAAAATTAAATTATTTTCTAAGAATGTTTAAAATTGAGAAAGTGGTCACAATAATATGTTAAGCAATAAACTACATGCAGTTTGACCTCACAACCTTAAGTACTTATGCACTGAAAAAAGACTGGTGGAAAATATATTTGAATAACTTGAGTGGTTAGCTCTGGAATACAGGATTATCTAGTTTTTTAATTTAATAAGTTTTTCTGAGTTTTTTCTAAGTTTTATACAATGAATACATAATTCCTTTAAAAATCACAAAATCTATAGATGTTATTTTTTAAAACAAAAAAATCTGGAGAAAGAGAGAGAAAGGAAAAGAAAAGAAAAAAGAAAAGGAAAGAAAAGAAAAGAAAAGAGGTGAGTGAAAGCAAAGCTGCATTGGGCTATGGAAACCATTCCAGAAGGTAACATGAATCCATAACAATTAAGGGAAAAAATTATAAATAAGGAGATTAATACAATGCAGGCCATATGTACTTTCTGCTCTGAACTGAACTGTGTCCCCCGCACCAAACTTCCTATGTTGAAGCCCTAACCCCTAGTACCTCACAATGTGACTGTATTTGGAGATAGGGCTTTTAAGTGTGATTAAGTTTAAAATGAGGCCACTAGGGTGGTCCCTAATTCATACTGACTGGTGTTCTTATAAGAGGAAACGTGGACATACGAAGAGACACCAGGCATGCACAAACACAGAGAAAAGACCATGTGAAGACACAGAAAGAAGGTGGCCATCTGTAAGCCAAAGAGAGAGGCTTCAGAAGAAAACTTATCTGTCAATAACTTGAGTTTGGACTTCTAGTGTCCAGAATTGTGAGAAATAAATCTGTATTGTTTAAGCCAAAAAAAAAAAAAAAAATCTGTACTATAGCTTTCTATTTGGGTATGTTCATTAATTACAAGTGTAAAGTATTATTTATCACTGTGATGCTCAAAGCAAATAAACATTTTTACAATGAATCTACCATAACACATTCATTTTAATGTTTTGATTATTTAAATTTTTATGTAGTACTTATGAACATAACTTTTTTTATGCTTATTAAACACTTGGTATTCCCTTTACTGTATTATATGTAAATGTTAAAATTAATAGGGCAGCTAGTGAGACAATGAGTTTCTAACTAGTTCAACAATGGTTACAATAACTCAATTTTTCCTACCATGCAGTTTTTATAACAACACAATGGCATATGATAAGTTGACTAACGTTTATAAGTATTCCATATTAAAATGTGCAGGTTATACACAACCTACCATACATACACATATAGGGTCCCTAACTTTTCTGCACATGAATGGAACAACTATTTCTGATAATAGATTTCCACAATAATGTCTACTTCTTTTCTCTGAAAGGTTTTATCCTATTTCAAAGCAGGCAAAACTGAACAACAGATAAAACAATCAGGGTGGTAAAGTGTTTCCAGAGTTTAGCAACCCCACCAAAAGGTTTAGTTCCTCAAATGAACATGTTTCTATACAGACCAAAGAGCTAAGCACAAGTCCCGAAATAGGTTCTGACTCGTTCCGTATGCTGTTGTCAAGGCAAATGGGATGCCAAAAACATTCAGGCTGGATTCCCTTGGTTTTGCCAAGGCCCTGTTGACAAAAAGCTAGGCCAGAGGGATAGGAGAATGAAAAAATCTGAGATTTTCTTGACAGCTCAGAAGCCCAGACTGGTTACAGAAAACCGTGACATTCCCAGTTTTAAAGGGAGAAACAGACCTCAAATTAACCTAGAAATAGTATAAATCTAAATAATGGTATGTGACTTCAGGTCAATTATATTCACTCTGAATATAAGTCTGTAAAACTGGTTAACTATTTCTGAAAAATATAAACAGAAAAAGCTCTTTGTCTACATAGTTTTCTCCATCTCATATGTTTAGGTCAAGGACTGCCCAAACTCCATTCGCACAGATCGCATAACTTTCCAAAACAGTGAAAATGAGTTTTCAGTATCTAACTCTTCAATGTGTTAAGGCAGTTTCTTAAAATGGTTTGCATGTAAATGTGTCATATTGAAGAATGTTATTACATTTTTAAGATACACTCTTTCTGCATTACTTGAGAAAAATTCTTTCACATCTCACTTTGAGTCAATTAAAATAAATTCTTGTGGAAAGTGTCCTGTATATTGTTAAACAATAGGCTTTCACCCTAAAAATATTTCTATTCAGTTAAAAAGATAAATAAATCCTAAAACTTTTCAGGGAGGAAGCAAATTATTAAAACGACTCAAAAGAAAAAAAAAGTACACCCTGAAGTAGCAATATACAACTGCATTTTTATAAATTTATTTATTTCTTTATTTATATTTATTGGCTGCGTTGGGTTACAACTGCATTTTTAAATAAATATTTTTAGTAAAGCTATTGCTATGTATTTATACAGTTCATGCATCAAAACACACTTACTCATGCAAAATTTATTAAACTGCATCCTCCAGCTGAAGGGAAACTGTAGGACAGGATTAATTAGCACAGCATGTGTGAAAGCTTCCTTTCTCTGTTCCTTGTCAGTTGCTATGGTTACACTACAGGAAGAGAGCTACACTACCTTCTTAAAAGGATGAAGTTCATGGGTTCTTATCAAAACTTCTTATATTAACGTTTAGTTTGAATTAAAAGTCAAAAAGCAAAGTGAAATGCTAACCAGATGAGTATAGGTTATTTATACGCTGCTGCTTTGGCTAAGAGTGTGTATATGAAAGGGCACATGTTCCTTTGGGCACCTAAAATGGCTTGCCTAATGATTCAGAGTATCCAACTTGAAGATGTTACCACTTCTAACTAAGGAAGGACCCTAAGAGCAGAGTAAAAAATCCTATCATTCAAGCCCTATTGCCAGTTATTCAAAGTTGGGTAAGCTTGATACTAGCTAGCATAGCGGGATATTAGATTTCCAGAAGAGTTAAGAAGCTTTACAGGTAAGCTTTTACCCAAGGGAAGAATTCCTTTTCATATCTCTATAAGATGGTCTAACTTCTGCTGCCACCCTGAGCCTCTGGTTCTACCCTCTGGTAGGGACACAAAGTAAATCCTGTGACAGTTCTTCCAACATTTGCCTCAAGCAGACCAGCCCTTTGGCATCAACCAGTGGAGATTCTTCAGATCTTATCTTAAGAGTTCTCTCAGCTGCAAAGGATACAGTCGATCACTCCCATTCTTTTAAATTTACTCCAAAAATAAATGAATGAATGAATAAATAAATAAATAAATAAATAAATAAATAAATAAATAAAATTACTCCCTTGACTTCTCAGTTATGGAAGAGATAATAGGAGTGACTTGGTCTGCTTCTGGGATCTTCCTCTATCTGCCCCATAACTGCCAGACTTGTCTAGAGTCTTGCATTATGAATGTATACACTCTGTGGGTAACTGTGGCTAATGCCGTGCTTTAACTGTCATCCTGGTGACTTCTCTTAAGACTTTATCTCCAGCTCATACTTGTCTATGGGCTTCAGTTCTGGGTCTACTCAATTCCTCAACAGACATAGCGATGAGGATGTCCTTCAGGCACTGAACTGGACCCCAACCACAAGTTTCTACAGCCAACTGCATCGTTAACACAGGGAATATGGCGTGAGTCCAGGGTCGAATGCAATTTACTAGTAAACCGTTTTAGGTTCCCAAAACAGTAAAAATTCTTTTAGCTGTACACTCATGTTCATTAGATTTCTATTCCAAGCACATCTAATTATTCTTTCAAATTCTGATGCATCCTTTTTTGCAGGTGGTAACATTGGTTGGAGACTTGAGTTATCCCTCTGACTCCATGGAGAAAATTGCTAAAACTAGAATTAGGGTTCAAGAATGTTAGTGCCCATGTCTTTGCTTTAACTGAGGAATTGAGAAAGAACTGGCAACACTGATTTGTTTCTTTTGAATTAAGTGGAATAATGGCAAAAGCTAGAAGGGATTGCGAAAGCCAACTAAAATATGATATAAAGGACTATCTTTCACCACTTCAGTCTTTCCAGAAGATGTGCCACTGTTCCACACTTGTCAGCCGTTTCGTTTTTATAGTAGAGTAACTCCCACATGTCTCTCTCACCATACCTCATTCCCCAAACTGAATGATCAGAAAAAGAGTGTCTTGCTCTTAATCACAAAATCGATATTTCTAGGAGAGGGGCTCCTTTCTTCACAACTTGATTCCAAACAGACATGACACACTTGGGTAACAGTTTTCCGTTAGGCTGTCAGGCTGAAAAAGGGAAGACTTCTCTAGTCCATGAGCTAGTCCACGGAATAAGAGCAGAGGAAGGCTTTTATATGTCTTTCCTATTTCACAGTCCTGGAAACTGGCCAGGAATGTCTTTTTAAACAGACATTTTTAATGGCATCCTCTCCCTCCTTGAGGATTTACATTATCTGATGATGTGCTAAAGCTATTTTAAAAAATTCATTATTGCTGCTCTTAGAGTGTATCAATAAATAACCATCAAATAAAACAAAAAAGGATTTTCTTCTGGCATTGCCCAGAGTTTTGGCTTTAACCTATTCCCTCTGCACTTGACATTGGTGAGAGACTTGAGTTATCCCTCTGACTCTGGGAGTTTTCCTGGAGGACCTGATTTACTCCCATGTGTTCAGTTACCAGCCATCTGCTGAAGATCCCAAATATGTATCTCTACTATCAATCTTCCCCTAAAACTATAGATTTCTAAAGTAAAAAAATGTCAACTTAGATCCTCCATATGTATCTTCAACATTTGTATTGTCCCCAATTCTCCAACTGGTACTACCCCCTCCAGTGTTCTGTAACTTACCACCAAACATCACCATCCGTCCAGTCACCAAAGCCGGAAGTCTTGTTTCATTATAGGCTCCTTTCACTTACAAAATTATGAAATTCAATGGATTCTACTGTAAAATCGCTCTCTTTTCTTCCTTCTCCTTAGGCCCTCATCATCATCTCTTGCTGGAGGGCTATACTGGCCTCAGGGCCCTGGCAAATAGTTATCAATTTTGAAATACATTCTAGACAATAAATGATCTACATTTATTGCGATTAATTTTACTGAAAATTAAAGTTTAACTGGAGCACTCTTCAATGTGAATAATAAAAGATGTAAATGCCCAATCTTCCCTTATAAGTATCCTCCAATTCTCCTGCCCCATATTTGCCATAATAGGAAGCAGGAAATATGAGCATTTGGGGACAGGCCTACATTTTTTTATACAGTTAATATCACACGGTATTTCTTTAAGTGGAAAAAAAGTTTTGAGCTAACAATTATAATCTCCTTTTCTTTCCTTTAAATGAAACATCTTTGTTTTTGTTTCTGTCCAGACTTCTATTTTAATCAAAACTACTTCTTACAGTATATCAAATCCCTTTAAAATGTTATGATTGGCATTTGTCAGTCTTTCAACTGAGTAAGAGTAATCTTTGAAAACAAACTCTAATTAAAATGAAATTAAGTCCAAAAGACATTAAAACACGTTAAGGCAGTATTTTATTTTGCTCTGATCTTATTTATCTTCAAATTTTTAAAGTTAATAAATTATGCCTAACTTCTGCCTATCCTCAAGGACATATTGTTTTATATCTTCCATTTGAAATAAGAAAAAGATCATAATATTTTAATAAAGACAGTCTAAAGGAAGGACATTTTCAAATAATTAAATTCTATATATAGGAAGACTTTATATTTTATTTTTCATAGAAGATAAAAACATTATACTCCTCTGGGAAATATGGCTTTCCATGAAATTAATAGGTGTGGTAGTAATACCAATTAGAGTTCTTTGGCTGACTACCATATAAGAAAGATGCTCTTGCTACCAGAATAGTAGTCTGCATATTGGAAGGTTTGTGATAAGAAAAAACTAAACACCTGATAGCGGTTCTGACACTAACCAGTTAGCTGTGTCTCCTCGATTAAGTCACTTAAGCTCTCTTGCTTATGTTATGTGTAAAATAAGGGTGCTGAGATCAGAGTCAGCAAACTATGGCCTACGAGCTGGCTACCTGCCTTTGGAAATAAATTTTGCTGGAACACAGCTACGTCTGTGCCTGCATGTATTATCTATGGCTGCTCTTGTGCTCAGCAACAGAGTTGAGCAGTATAACCTGTAAAGCTATAAAACTTAGTATCTGGCCCTTTAAGAAGAAGTTTGCTGACCCCATGGGTCACACTAAGGAAACTTTAAAGTCCATCTAGGTACTAAAACTCAGTGATCCTAAGAAAATATTACTAAGAACCTTGTTCGTTAAGTGTATGAAGATCATATATGCTCAAGTTCTTAAAAAGCCCTTTTAAGTAAATAATTCCACCTCACTGATCCCGTCACATCACATCTGCATTAGCAGAAAATGCAAAATCATTTTCAAGAGAGTATACGTGAATATATCATCATTTTCACAGTTCACTGGTTTACACTTCATTTTCTAGTTTCTGCTTCTCAGTTAATGAAACTCATAGTTATTATTCCAATGCTAGATGACAACACAATATAGAAAATGAATTTCATAACCTGACTAAATTGGCAATTTTGATGAATTTCCATACCCATGCTGATTTGTTGCTAGTTTTTAAAAATTAAAGGTAAAACATATTAAATTCATCATATGAATCTAAGTTTTAAATCAAGACATAATACTCAGAACTTTTAGGCCATTTGCTTATAAATATGTATTTATATACAAAAAATATTATGAGTATGCACTTGTGTTAAAGAGAGATTATTTACTGAATAACTGTGACTATAATTAGGCCAAAGAAAGTAAGAATAATTACGATTTTATGCCAGAGGTATGCTTTGTGCTTAATATGAAAGAAGCCAAGGTATAAAGATAAAATTATACATATGTAACACCTGAAATGACAACCTATGCTCATTAATTTCTTCTAGCTTTGAAGAAAGCTAATAAATCAGAGTGAGTGTTCCTCTTGGAGATTTATGGGAAAATCATTCCCATTTCCTTCCTGAACCACCTAAAATTTTGTAAAAAGGGGGGGAGGGACAATATCTTTACCTAGTCTTACTATAGATAATATAAAAATACGAAAATCAGTGGACAATATGCTAGTGCTTATAATACAGAGGCAAACCTGATGAGAAATTCTTGAGCAGTTACAATCTGTTGGGTATTAAAAGGGTTTTAAATGTGCGATAGCATTTAATCACTGTAATTACCTAGAAGGTAATATAATTATTAGTATCCCAATTACACAGCCAGGAAACTAATTTACCCCTGGTCATACAGTATTACGTGGCTGTGCCAGGATTTGACTGCAGGCAGTGTCACTGCCTCCCCAGAAAGACTGGGCGTCTGGAAACATACATGTTCCTGGGCTCCGGATGGGTGTGGCACAGACTGAGTGGGTTCAAAGCTGAGAACGGTGACAGGTCAGTCTTGTGAGAGAGGGAAAGGGACAGAGTGAAGACAGGGAGACAGGGGAGATAGGAAAGAGAAGTGAGGAGAAAACACAGCTGGTTTTATTGGAAGGAGGTTCCAGAACTATAAATAAACTCAAGAGACAATGACGGATGTCATCTAGAGAGCCTCATAGAAACATCAGACAAAAAGCCCTCAAGGAAAAAACAAATTTGATAAGAAAAACACTTAAGAACCTTCAAATTAGGATCTGGTTGCTGAAATGAGAACAATTCTTATCAGCTGCTTTGTCTGTTTCAAAGTGGAAATTGGCAGAAACCAGTGACTCCAGAAACGGAGTAGTTAGCCAGAAGGCCATGGTAACTTGGAAAGCAACAGCTAGAAATTCCTTTTTTTCTTGGGGGGGGGGGGGGGGTGCTATTTATCTTACAGGACCCCAAAGGCTCATTTTTCTTTTCCAGAAACCTCAAACTTGGGTGTGGTTAAAACTAACCTGAAGATATGTACAACAGTAACACCTAAAGAAAAGCCCTTCTGAGGTGTCCTTACTGACATGAATTTTTAAAATATTTCATGAAATGAAAATAGGCAACTACCTCAAACTTGAACTAAGAGGTTTTTATGTTGTTATAAGGGTACATGTCCAACTAAATCAGTTCAAATTAATGAGGCAATCACTGAGCCAATTCAAGGGAAAAAAAGGTTTGGGTCATACTAAGTCATTATATTTTAAAAATGTTATGGTTGTGGCCCAATTTTTATGAATTGTTTTCTCCCACGCTTTTAGTTTTTTCTTTTCTCTTTTCATACTATTTGAACAGAGGTCAAGTTACAGTTTGGGGTCTCAACACTGTACTCAGTACAGGATTTCACACATTATAATTAGAAGAAAATGTCTACTAAAAGACATGAACATTATTTTGATGATTTTCAAATTTTATTTGGATGATTTTAAAACATGTTTTATGATACCTGGTGACAATCTTGGTTGTCCTGATACTGGAGTTGGGCAGTACTAATATATAAATAAATTTTAAACCTCCAAAAGGAGGTACATTGAGCATTTGGGGAATATTTTCAAAGATACATTAATTCCATGAAATAAACATACATCACAATCACTGCAGAGATGGGCCATACAACTTTTGTGCTGGAAAGAATCTAAGACAGTCTGTCCTCTCTATTATCATTTTTTTTATAAGAAGGAAGTTGTCCACAATTCTGTCCATTCTGCCACCACTGTTTCAAATCTTTTCCCTTCTTTTTGTCCTCACTGCACTGCCATTTGAGGCCCTCAAACTTATTCTTCTGGGTCTTGAATCTTAGAAAGAGCTCCTCACTGGTTTCCCAGCTGCCACGTTTGCCCTTCCCATTCCTTTTCCATAGTCAGAGGAAGAGACCGTTCTCTGTAGTGTGTAAGCACTTCCTCTGTGCACTCAGGTGGGACCACCATTTACAAGCTATGTGATTTGGGGCAAGTGATTAACCTAGCTGACTTTTAGTTTCTTCATGTGTGAAATGTACGTGGTAACTCTGCTGGATAGTCTCTATTTGCCTCTCCTGATGCATTCTTGACTCTTCCTCCTTCCTGTTCTCTGCTGACCTTAATGAGCCTATAATTACAGAGTTATTAGTCCCCCGATCTCAAGTTTGGTTTGGCCCGTGGGAGGCACAAGGACCAAAAATCAGAGGGAAGGGAAAAAGTGAGGTTGGTGTATTTTTTTCCCTTGGCTCCTTCCCAGCTGGACAGGGAAATGGCTAAATCCTCCCTTGGAAGGCTACCACTCTTGCTTAGTGGGTTCCAGAATCTATTTCTCTCTTAATCCTGCAGGGCTGGATGGTAAAGGCTCTCCACTACTGCAAGCCTGGAGGGGTTTCACATCTTTAACCCTGCCCACAGTTTCATAAACAATCTCCTCAATCACCCCGTTGAAGTTGCCCTTTGTTTTCTTCTTGGATCCCTGATACAATGACCACACCTGACTCATAGGGTACTTGTGGGAATTAAATGATAAATGCATGGAAAATGAAGAACAGTGCACTTGGCCTATAATAACACAGTACATCTTGGCTATTATCATTAACTAAAACACCATCCAATCAGGTCACTCCTCTGCTAAAGAGCGTAATGGATCCTCTAGGCTTTATTCTGAACGTCCCAACTCTGAGAAATAACACCTCCTGCTATTACTACACCAGATTTTTTTCTTCCCGTTCCTTTCTATGTTCTGTTATAAAACAGAACATAGCCAACTGTTAGCTGCCTATCAAATTACCTGTAATTATCTGATTTCATGTCAGTTTCTTTGCATAACATGGTCTCATTCCTTGGAATGCCTTACTCAGCTGGTGAATTCCTATATGTCCTTCAAACCTATACTCTGGCTGAGTCCTCCAGAAGCTTCCCTGACTTGCCCTCCCCTCCCTGGTCCAGGCAGTAAGCCTTCCTCTGTGCTCTGAATAACTTCAGCCCTGAGCTTGCGTGGACATCCTAAGTCATTCATTTACATGTCAGCCCCCACCTGGCCCACACAAGACTGCAGTTTCCCTGAAAGTAGGACCATGTGTCATACCCACTGGTAGCCCCAGCTCCTGGTGTGGCATCTGGCCCACAGTGAGTCTGTTGTTGGACTGACATATAGAGAGAGAACAGCACCTATCACGAACCCCTGAGACAGTATTCCCATGGCAGGTGGCACGTGTTTGTTATCGTGGCCAGCAGGGAGAATAACCCAACCCACCTCAACCAGAGCACCTCTGTTTTTACCTGTTTTATATCTTGGGACTTTGTGTCAGATTTCAATCGAAACATCTGTTCCTGGGTTTAAAAGTTTAAGAAACCTAATGCAGGTAAGATTAAATTACCTAAAAGCTCATGATTCTTTTTTTTTTTTTTGGCCACAACATGTGGGATCCTAGTTCCCCAACCAGGGATCGAATCCATGCACCCTGCAGTGGAAGCGTGGAGTCTTAACCACTGGACCGTCAGGGAAGTCCCCTCATGATTCTTTTTTTATTTTTTGCTAAGAACTATATATATATATATATATATATATATATATATATATATATATAAAATGCTTTAATGTCTTTATGATGTTCATAAATATGTTAAATAAAAATATAATGATATCATACCATAAGGCTATTATACAAACTACTGGTTCTTAACATGTCATGACCTTATTTTCCTAACAAACTCCATGATGTCTCAAACTTTATCTAATATGATATTTAAAATTTAGATGAATGAAACCTCAAGATTAATCAATCTCTCCTCCAAATTTTTATATCACATCTCATTCTCTATTCAACTCATTTGGCAGTAAGTACGTAAACCTGTTTTATTCATCTGTTTATCTCTCCATCTATATTATAAGCTCCCTATGAGCAATGATCATTTCTTATGACTGCCCCATTTCTTACCATCACGTTCCACCCCTTCCACATCCCAATGTAACAGAGTCTTCTGTAAAACAGGACTTAGACAAGACTGTCTAAAGCACATTCAAACAGATCAATTTGCCTCTGCTTACTGGAATCCCTGCCTATGAATTGCAGTGCTCATATGTGTGAAACCAGCTTAGATCTCAACTCTAACAACAGCAGGTGTCTCTGATTCTGCGTGGCACCTTAGCTGCCTCGCAAAGAGTTACCTTAAGCATAGAAAGAGGTGTGCCCAGACCTGAGAGTTTAACAAAAGAAACAAAAACCCTGATGAGCAGAAGTACAAACACACTCATTTCAAAGCTTCCAGCTGTTTAGTTTTACTGACAGGAAGAGACCTGAATTTACCTTTGAGGCTGACTGTTCCTTTATTCTAAGACAACCAACTTAATGGCAATTTCTCTTATATAAATGTAAAGCAAGTCCCTACCCACTGTTCTGGAGCAAGCTGTGAAACTAATCTGCATCTTGATGCTTCAAACAAACCAAAGAGTTTAATGTCAACCGGGTGCCTGTTTTGGCAGAGCTAATAGGTTTCTGAGGCTCTGCAGTTTCTTTGAGAGAGATGTTTTCTGCCTCAAGGAACACAGAGACAATGTACCAATGCCTCCTCCAGTTCTTGATCAGAGGTTTTCAGGAACCCAAGGGACTGAAGAAAGGGTAGGGGACGAGAGCTATTCTTCCCCCAACAAAGGACAGGACCAATTAAGCCCAACTTAAAAACATTTAAGTTTAAATCCTACTGGGACTGCTGATATTGGACTGTTGGTTGTGTTCTGGTGTAAATATTAAGTGCTATGATAGTTTATGGGGGCTGCAGGTCACAGCACCCAGTCCTGTGGCTAGGGGATAGAAAGGGGACCCCAAGATCTGAAATTAGACCTCCCAGGAGACTTAGGTTCTCACGAGGAGGGAAATTCCTCTTTCTAGAGCCTTAGGGCCTGAATTCCAGGTAGCATCACTGGGGAACACTCAGTTGGGGGACAGGAAAGCTAGTCCTAGGCAGAGAGAGGGATGAGCAGGAGATAAACAGAGAGGACCCTTTCCCCGACGCTGAGGAGGGGTCTCTAGGTTCTGAGCCGACACTTTGAACAGAAGTCAGCAGTGCCCCCACCTGCGCTTCCCCAAATGCTCAACTTTCATAAATTGTTGTTGGAAATGATACCCTGATGTCGGCTGCACTGTAGCAGCTTAAGGGAAGGGCCGGCTTTGCCCTTGAGCAGGTGGTAAAGGAGGCCAGAATGGCTGTGGCAGTGCCAGTCACCAGGGAGGAGTTGGCTGTGCCAGAGGCCATCATAAGAGGCACTTTTACCTGGTGGCATCAAGAGGAAGAGCGGAGGGCAGGAACATGAGGCACCCGCTTCTGACACGACAGGACAAGACCTAGAGCACCTGGGCAAATAAGCAGAGATCACGCTGAGGACCCCCGATGACCTGTGGGCACCCCTGCAAAGGGAGCAAGCCATCAAGAAATCTCGAGGAAGTATTCCAGGCAGAGGGCACAGCAAGTGCTAGCATTCTGAGGCGGGAGGGGGCCTGGCACACGGCAGGCATGATGAGGCGGTCCTGTGTGGAGGGCAGGACACCCAGCGTGTGCTTTGCTGCACGCATGCTTCCTATACCCTCCCTCCATGCCTTCTCTGCCACTTCCTGCATGGAATTCTAATTTCAACCCATCCTCGAATTCTTCCCTGACCCCCAAGATCAAAAGTCATTCCTCCCTGCCACGGATTTCCACAAGATTCTGCTGCACCTCTGATTTGGCACCCAGCACTACACCTCGAAGCATCGCAGTCACTGGAGAGTGTCACTAACCTATTTAAGGCAGAGACTGTGTCTGATTCTTGAAAGTCCCCAGCCTAGACAGTGTCTAGAATGAGTAATGTGTTCACCAAGCTGGCTGGTTGAACTGAACTTGGAAGTCACTGGGTATGTTCCGGAAGTTTCAGAAAGTGATCAATGGCACCTTTATCCTATACTTACACACACAAAGACTTCTGAGCATGGATATCTATTGTGACATTGCTTATAGCAAAAGACTAAAAACAACCTCAAATTCCAGGAGGAAACTAGCTAAATAAATAATCAGAATGGCCATCATCACAAAGTCTGGAAACAACAAATGTTGGAGAGGGTGTGGAGAAAAGGGAACTCTCCTGCACTGTTGGTGGGACTGTAAGTTGGTACAGCCACTATGGAAAACAATTTGGAGGTTCCTTAAAAAACTACAAATAGAACTACCATATGATCCAGTCATCCCACTCCTGGGCATATATCCAAAGAAAACCATAATCCCAAAAGAAACTTGTACCATAATGTTTATTGCAGCACTCTTTACAATAGCCAGGACATGGAAGCAACCTAAATGCCCATCAACAAATGAATGGATACAGAAGATGTGGCATATATATACAATGGAATATTACTCAGCTATAAAAAGGGATGAGATGGAGCTATATGTAATGAGGTGGATAGAACTACAATCTGTCATACATAGTGAAGTAAGTCAGAAAGAGAAGGACAAATATTGTATGCTAACTCACATATACGGAATCTAAAAATGGTACTGATGAACTCAGTGACAAGAACAAGGAAGCAGATACAGAGAATGGACTGGAGAACTCGAGGTATGGGAGGGGGCGGGGGGTGAAGGGGAAACTGAGATGAAGCGAGAGAGTAGCACAGACATATATATACTACCAACTGTAAAATAGTCAGTGGGAAGTTGTTGTATAACAAAGGGAGTCCAACTCGAGGATGGAAGATGCCTTAGAGGACTGGGGCAGGGAGGGTGGGGGGGACTCGAGGGGGGGGGCGTCAAGGAAGGGAGGGAATATGGGGATATGTGTATAAAAACAGTTGATTGAACCTGGTGTACCCCCAAAAAAATAAAATAAAATAATAATAATAAAAAAAAATAATAATAACGGTACAGCTACAAAATGCAGCCGATGAGGCCATTAAATCTATATGTACTATGGAACCAACTATAATATATTGCTAAGGGAAAAGGCAAAATAAAGAACAGCAGGCACAATATACACTATTTGCTTAAAAAGAAATGTGCTTATACATGCATATTATATCTCTGAAAAGACACATTAGAAATAGGTAAACCAGGCGACTTGCCTGTGGGGAAAGAAACAAGGAAATAGGAGGGAGGAGGACATTTTATTTTCACTATACTCCCATTTTGTACTCTTGGAAGTATCTATTACTGTTGTGTGCATGTTACCTCCTGAACAAAAATACTTGTTTTTAAAAGAGGGAAAAGAGTCAAATAAGTCCTCATCCAGCCCTGTGCAGTCTTAGCATCGCCCCCTTTTCCGCCTCCACCATAAGATTTCAGCGTATTCTTTATACTTTACAGCGTGGGTGCTAAAATAGTCATCGGTTGTAAATGACAGGCTTTCCTGGTGTGGCAGGGAAACTGAGGTCTGGCAGCAGTGAGTTAACGACTGGGTGTAACAGGCTGAAATAAGTTATTAATTATTCTCACCACTACAACCAAGTTGCCTTCTAAAGCTCTGGCTTGTCTGCATAATAGCCAGTTTAGCTACTAAGACCGAGGATAAGCTTGCATGAGTAATCTGAATAATCAGGCAATTTTGAACTTAAAAAAAAAGACCTTCCTTGAAGGGAAATGTGCTTGCAAGTATAGTACTCAGAATAAATTTCCCTAAGATGAAAGTGTCAAGACTGCCCAAGCAGCTAGGGTTTTATTTTAAATTTTTACAATTCATACAATTCATACATTTCTACATCCAGTGTAACCACATGAAGGCATGCTGCTCTAAATAACCCAGAACTAATGGAGGTAAGACTACCAGGTAGATTTTGAGAAGTTCGAACTTAGAATCAGCAATCTGACTATTTATCCTCACTTGTCAGCAAATTTCACACATGCTAAGTTTGAGAGGACCAAGAGTGTCCCCAGAAGACTGCCACAGTTTTAAAAGAGCTGTCAGCGATAAAATGTAAACTCATCTTGTGCTATACCAGACAACTGTCTTATCCTTTAAGAATTAAAGACAGAAACCTAACATCTGAAGCACATGTCCTTTTTAGAATCCGTTAAACATACTTTAAATATCCCCCATCTTGTCAGTCGAAATAACTTGTTCTTCAAGGCATGTATGTTCACCAGTGAAGCTTTATTTGAAACCGTACAATGTAGATGAAGGCATTTTAAGTTTAGAAACTTTCTTCAAACCAAATCTGAGTTACAGAATCATGAAGTCCTCTCTATTTTGCTATCCATTCTTTTATTGATCCTACTCATTCCTTTACTAAACAGTTCATTAAAGCAGCACAAAGGGGAAACTATACTTGAAACACAAGTCTGGTAGTTAAGTAAAAGTTAGTACATGTATGGATTGATTAATCTTTGAAATCACAATTGGATACTGAAATCCAAAAATATGAGACAATCCCTCCTGGGCACTAAACGACTCTAAATCTAATACATGTTATTAAAGATGACACTTCATTAAATGTTATGAACAAATGCAGTATATATTGATATTTGTAAAAATAAATTTGAAGGGAATTAATCTTCAAAACAAAACAAAATACACACAGATTTAAAAAATATATATCCTTTACACTATATCATTTTCTATAAACTTGTTTTTTGTCCTAAAAAATGGCAACTTTACACACTACTCACTGTTAAGTAAAAAGGTAAGTCATCTTGGGACTTCCCTGGTGGCACAGTAGTTAAGAATCTGCCTGCCAATGCAGGGAACACGGGTTTGATCTCTGTTCCAGGAAGATCCCACATGCTGCAGAGCAACTAAGCCCATGCACCACAATCACTGAGCCTGCACTCTAGAGCTTGTGAGCCACAACTACTGAGCCCACGTGCCCCAACTACTGAAGCCCATGTGTCTAGAGCCTGTGCTCTGCAACAAGAGAAGCCAGTGCAACAAGAAGCCCGTGCACTGCAACGAAGAGTAGCCCCCGCTCGCCACAACTAGAGAAAGCCCGCGAGCAGCAACAAAGACCCAACATAGCCAATAAATAAGTAAATTAAATAAATTTATTAAAAAATAAAAAGGTAAGCCATCTTATATAACACTTTTTCCCAAAACAATTCTGTGTTAACATCCAATTTTTGCAATGTTTCTATCATGAAATCACAAATAACTATTTTCTATTACAAATTATGACTTTACCTAGCTCCTACAATGAGCCTATTCTTTCTCAATGTGTGCATTAGTAAATTTGGGCTGAATTTTTTCTTTTCAATATTACTAGGTTTTAACTTAAAAATGGTTTGGTAAAGATAATATAACATTATAAAGTTGGACTTTTGAGGAAAGGAAAGATACATATGACAAAGGCCGTATGTTCAGATGTTAAAACTCCAACATATAAATGTGCTCTAATCACAGCCTAGGCTGTAACTATGCTCAATTAGCCCAAAGGGGAACATTCTTCTTCCACGATAAGCTCTCCAATCCCGAGGATTTAGTAAGACTCTTCAAATGGTTATGAAACACTCACAAAACACAGGTAGATTATTCATTAAAAAACAGACAAATAACTATGCCATTTAGAGCAGCAGTATTACAAGAAAACACAATATGACATATGTCAACATTTGCAAAACTCTTCTAGGCTAGTGCTATGGTTTAGGATCTACAATTTACGATTTAGTTTTTGGTACTAATACTAATTTCAAACTACTCTTTTTTTTATTATTTCCTTGCTACTCCAAAAAACCTGAACAACATCTATTCTGATTACACTCTGTAGGTTTTTAGAATATACATATATTGGAAATTTTTAGAAAGAATAACTTCCAAAAGACAAGTGTGCTAAATTAAAATGCTACAAATTAATTTATTAACTAATGCATTCTTTTGAAAAGTGCACTAAACTAAATATTTTATTACCAGCTCATTGGTTATATTAATATGAAAAACTTAATTTCAAAGGTCTAGAGCATGGATTGGCAAATTATATCTCACGGATCAAATCCAGCCATATCCATTTGTTGAAACAGTGCCTGCAGCTGCTTTTTCACTAAAACAATAGATTTGTGTAGTTGTAACAGAGACTTCATGGCCAAAAATATTTATTATCTGTCCCTTCAAAAAAAATCATGCCAACCCAGGACTAGAATATCTCATAAGACAGAAATTTTGTTTTCCAAGCAGTGTTTTATTTGTGGTTCCACTCTTCCCAACTAAGGTCTGAATAAACATTTAAAAATAATAGTAAGAGGGACTTCCTAGGTGGGGCAGTGGTTAAGAATCTGCCTGCCAATGCAGGAGACACAGGTTCGAACTCTGCTCCAGGAAGATCCCACATGCAGCGGAGCAACTAAGCCTGTGAGCTGCAACTACTGAGCCCGTGTGCTGCAACTACTGAAGCTGGCGTGCCTACAGCCCGTGCTCCGCAACAAGAGAAGTCACAGCAATGAGGAGCCTGTGCACTGCAATGAAGTGTAGCCCCTGCTTGCCGCAACTAGAGAAAGACCGTGTGCAGCAACGAAGACCCAATGCAGCCAATAAATAAATAAATTAATTAATTAAAAATAAATAAATAAATAAAAATAATAGTAAGAAAAACACTATTTACTTGACTGCTATAAGAACAAGGGGGCTTTCTAAGGTGATGAAAGTGTTCTAAAATTTGATTATGGATATGGTTTTACCATTATATACCTTTATCAAACTCATCAAATTGTAACTGGTAAATTTCATTTTATGCAAAATATAATGCAACAAAACACTAAAAGATAATACCTGAAGTAAATCCACCTCATTGTTATAGTTAGATAAAACATTAAAACTGAAAGGTATTAGAAGATCATAGTAAGGAAAATCAGCTAAGGATCTGATTTTGTGATTTCTCACAGGAATGTTTCTACAGTTTAGTATATGAATTATTAAACACAAAACAATGTAGAATTATGAAAAATTATTCTTAACTATTATTTATAATGCCCTACACCTTGAATTATTAAAATTACTTTAATTTAGATGCCAGACTCAACATGGGTATTCATCTACGTACCAGGAAGCGAATCAGAGAGCAGTAATTATTTTGTGATGAAGACTCTTCTCTTTCTGAGGGCACCCAAGCAAAAGTTTCAGAACTGAACGGTTTAGAGAATTATTGTTTCCTTTGGCATTGGTATCTTATTCTCAATGTTCAGAGCAATAAATACATAGAGGGAAAGAGGGAAAGGATTGGGCATTCTTTTGGTGCAACGTAAAGATTTGCCTTGAATTCACTTCTAAAAATGACACTTTGCACAAGCATTAAAAGCTCTTCATTCTTTTTCCTTATATCCTACTTATAGTCATTAGAATGATTACACTAAGAAAGGCAATAAAATCGCCACTTTAGATAAGGCTGGTAGTCAAATAATTCTATATCTGTTAGGTTTGCATTTTCATGGGCAAAGCAGTTTACTTTGAAGTTGACAAAGGTATTTACAAGAAAATGATCACAAACTGTACATATATGATAAAGAACAGAGTAAACTTACTTAGAAGAATAGTTTCTAAGGGACATTTAAAAATATTAAAACCTCGAATTTAAAGCTTAAAGCTCATTAGATGCAGTCTTTTTTTTTTTTTTTTTTAATTTTCAGAAAACAAAACTGCATGTTTAAGTGACTAGTCCAAGGTCAAACAGCTAATAGGTAAAAATGTTAGAACAAGCACTTGGACTTCTCATTCCTGCTACAGTATTCATTTTATTACGTTTCACTGTTAAATGAGCAGAGCTGCCATCTCTGCCCAAGGGAGGGGCTCCAGAGAAGACACAGTTTTCCTAGTTTTTCACCCTCAGTCTTTGCTGTGGGCTTGGCGGTCACTCCTCTAGCCGAAAGGATTGGGAAACCAGATCAGGACTTACTCTCAGAGCTTTGGCCTCCCCAGATCTGTCAAGGGGCTCTGAGAGGCAAACTGAAGGTTGCAGGCACCTCGCTCAGTGCCCTGCCACAGTCCCAGGGGCCTATCTGTGCAGGCATTGGGCCTGGCCCAGGTCCTGACTGATTGGCAGCAGGTTCTAGCTGATAGGAGGCCAGAGAAACGAGTGCTAAAGCCTCTTGCACTGCAGCCCAGGAGGCCTCCGGGCACTGGCACCAAGTGCCTTTCCAGATACACGTGGCTGAAGGTGAAACTCAGAGACTGTAACTGGAGAGGGGGAAGCGGATAGAAACAAGTCTGCCTAGAACAGCCTGAAGGCTAAAGAAGAATAAAGCAAGTGGACCATCAGATCGGCAGCTGTTTCAGGACCATTTTGGAAAGCGGTCGGGGATAAATAAATAATAAAACATATACCAAATAGCTGCCATCTGCTGCTGCTGCCACCACCTAATTGATATTTAATCTACTCTCTGGCTTTGTTGCCCATATGTCCACCATCATCTCTGCCCATGGCTAAGCAGTCAAAGCTCTGTCCTTTGTCATGGTGCTTGTAGAGGGATTGTAGATATTATGATTATATGAACCTACTTATCTTTCCTTGTACTGAGCCCTGTCCCTGTGCTTGTCTCAGAAATCTCATAAAATCCTACTCATCCTATGAAAAGGCTTCCTTAGGTTGTCCCCTCTAGGTCTCCCAAGCAAAAAGTGTGGCACCCTTTTCTGGCCTCCCATTCCGTATAGAGAAGTCATCTGTTGGAAAATATTATAATTAGTGGCAAAATTGTCTATTTTCTCAGTGAGCTGCTTGAGAACAACCTACAGACCTATTGCTTACTTAACTTCTCAACCTTCTATTTTGGTTTCTGGAAGATGGAGGCTTCTGTGAGGATCAGGTAAGATACTACAAGCAGAGGGCTCACCCAGTGTCTGACACAAACATCAGTCAATGAGGCTTACTTATAATCACCACTCATCAGCATCCTCATCGTCATTGCCACTACCCTTTAAACACCTTGATACCCTAGCATAAGGCTTTACATGCTCGGTGCATTATCACTCTTTATGGAAAATCATATCAAACAGCATAATCACCATGAAATAACTGGACAGTCCTCTTTACATCAGCAGTGGTTGGCAGGCTCTAAGGTAGTTCCCATGACCCCCTACTCCTGGTATTTATGCTCTTGTGGAATTTTCTCCCCTTGAGCCTGGGTGAAACCTATTACTTGTTTCTAAAAAAATGGAGCATGGTGTAGATAATGGGATACCATATCTAATATTAGGTTTACATGAGACTATAACTTCTGTCTTGCTGCAGACTCTCTTCATTACCTTCTTGGTCTGCAGGATTTGGTGAAGCAAGTAGCCACGTTGGAGAGGTCCACATAGCAGCAAACTGAAGGTGGCCTCTGGCCTACAGCTAGCTTAGAACTGAGGCCCTCAGTGCTACAGATGGCTAGGAACTGAATTCTGACAACAACCATGTGAACTTGGGTAGATCCTTTCCCAGTAGAAGCTTCAGATGACACCATGACTGTAGCCTCTTGAGAGGTCTTGGAGCAGAGGCACCTAGCTAAGCCATGCCCAGATTCCGAATCCACAGAAACAGTGAGATAATAAATTCGCACAATGTTAAGAAGCTTAGTTTGTGGTGATCTGTTACTCGGCAGTAAGTTAACTAGTACATCAACATTTCCCCAACGTATGTTCCACAAGTCAAAAAATCTGTTCTTAATGAAATACATCTTGGAGATGTAATGTCAGATTTTATTTTAACTGTAACAAGGTCAAGAATATTTAATCACTAGTGAATATATGCTGTGATTCCACTGGGCAGGGGGAAGTGGGGAAAACACAGATGCAGCTCATCCAAAACTGATGTGACCATGAAAAATTTTTGTAACTTAAAAAATTATTTTTCATTAATGAATGTTCAGTGGACCACAATTTTTTTAAAAAATGTCTTTTCAGGTTTACCAAAGCAGTTAAAGAAATAGCAATCAAAAGCTGGCTCTGGCTGCCTCAGTAAAAAGGAAGGTAAGTGTGCAAAGGGGACAACAGCCATCCAACAGTGAGATAATAAACTCGCGCAGTGTTAAGATGCTAACTGGGGAAACTGTCTGGCTCCTTCAAGAAATAATACGAGGATGAAAAGTTTCACTTCCAATGTTTCTATAGTCTTTTCTGGTCTTTTATCACTCTATAAATACCAAACATGATATTTTTAAGAGCCAAATTATACACTTCTGTTTCTCAACAAAACAATTCACAGCTATGAAGAGGACCAAACAGTAGTTCTCATTCTTTCTTCTCCCATGTTCCCTCATCACATCAGTGATGTACATCACCTGTTACCAGCATCCATGGTGACTGTCAGTGAATTGACAGCTTGAATGGGACGGGGCAGCTTGGAGACTGGAAGGGAAGTGGCAGGTTAAAGTCTAATGAGCACCTTGCTTGGTGTCACATATGTTAAAAAAAAGGTTTTGAGTTTTGTTTTTGTTTTTTAATGCCTTTCTGATTTCCAAAAATTTTATGCTAGGCAATGAAAGGGCACGTAGGCAGATAATAGAATGTTTTACTGCCTTTAATGTTTGTGTTTTCAATTTACAGATAATCCTTCAGAGCCAGTGGGCAAAAGTGCTACGATTATTTTGGCATTCACTTAGTGATCTAAAGACAATTTCAAATTTGCATTAAAATTTCTCTACTTCTCAGAGGGATATCAAAGTTTATTTATACCTATTCCCATTGATAAGTGCTGGATAGCAAAATGTGTTTATAATTTTCATATTTAGAAGATTACTGATCATGAAAACAATCAGAACACTCATCATGTCGTTATTTAAAAGATATAAAAAAGTCATATTACCTTACAAGGTGATTTCAAGACAAATTATTTTCAAGCCTACAGACTCAGCAGAAATGCCAAAGTTACAATGTCAGTCATTCTGATACTCAAGCTGAGTTAATATTACAAGCACAAATCAAAGTTCTCATATTAAAAAGGGGTAATGAGACCTGTACCATCTACTTCACAGGGTTATAAGAATAAAATAAAATAAGAGTTATGAAATCACTTCATGAACCATGAAGCTCTGCTATTATTATTATTATTATTAGAAATAACAGAGGCTTGAATCAATTGGGTTTCCTAAGAGCATTCTAACGTCAAGTGCTTCAGATAAAATGTTTCAGTGATTCAACCCCTAGAATGCTTCCAAACATTGAATGTAATATTCACAAATAATAACGTTTTCAGACCCTGGAGTCTGCAATGAATTCTACATCTTATAATAGGCAAAATGATCATCCTCTGTTTCAACACTGCACAGCACAGATGCCCACATCCAAAGCAGACCACAGACATGTCACTCACAAAGAAGTTACAATAAGCAATTCTTAAAACTTAAGAAGTGATTGAGCTTGCTGTCATAGCCAAGGCTGACAAAATGTAACATACTGACATTTTTATTGGAATGAGGGATACATGCTACAATGCACCTGATTTATGAATTTGCTAAGCAATCTACAATCTATCATTACAGTAAATCATTCATTTTGACAATCTACACATACTTTGTGACGATTGCAAGTGTATTCCTTAATTTATGCATATTTCTAGTTGTCTATATTTCCTCTTGAGATTTTAAAAGACTCATCAAATGAACTTTGACATCAAGCCTGATTTCCAAAAAACTGCCACAAAAGTCTTATAAGACAAGTTATAATGGTCCCACACAGTTTTCTTATCAACTAATTTCACTGTGTTACAGAGCGGCAAACCTCTGAAGACCCTTAAAAAATCAATATGCCATTTCTCATTTAGATTTCTGCATTACCTAACAATGTAAAAGTAATTCCTGCAGAAAGATTATCTCCTAAGAGACTACCAACATTGATACGGGACAGAAGTAGTCTTCATTCTAGCAATTTCAAGGGTTTACTCATTTCTTTACTAATTGTATTTTTCATTAGGACTGATTTTCTTGTGGTTCATAAAATTTTCTCATCCCACAGGTCTCTCCTAATGATATATTTGACAGAAGCACTCAGATGTTGTTTATGAAGATAAAATGTATAATACCAGTGAATTTTTGATTGGTTAACAAAGTGTTCTACCTCTTAAAGGAATTAACATGAAGTATAATTTTATTGTCAATGACTGACACTAGTACTACAAATCTATCATAAAATTTTCTATCACAAGAATGATTCTCTTTCATTAAATTATCCTTAGTCCCTTTACCAGGGAAGCTAAACTAAATGGCACTGTGATAGAGATATTTTAAAATCTGAACTACAAACCACAGGAAGTTTTTAACTTTATTTTGTAAATAATTATTTTTAAAATCTTACCTTGCCCAGTAATTACACTTTAAAATAGACAAATGACAGTATCTATAACATATATAAGAGAGTGATTTAAAAATCTGATCCTTTAAAAAAGATTACTAGCCCCCAGGGCATCTTTGTACAATACAATAATTGACGTTCAAAATGGTGACTGCAAAACAGTAAGGAAAGCTTAGAGTGGGACTGCAAGAACCACGTCGCCTTGATTCACCGCTGTACCCTCAGCCATGAGCACAGCTCTGGATACACAGAAGGCACTCGGTAAAAATCTGCTGAACGAACTATTGAATAACAGTCCATATTATATCCTTGTTCAAGAAAGCATGTTATACATTTTAGGGAAAAAAAATCACATTAAAAATAAATAACATTTTGAACACTTAAACCCCAAAACCAACATGTGTCTATCAATAGATGAATGGATAAAGAAAATGTGATACACACACACACACACACACACACTACACAACGGAATATTACTCAGCCATAAAAAATAATGAAATTTTGCCATTTGCAGCAACATGAATAGACTTGGAGGGCATATACTAAGTGAATTGTCAGACAGAGAAAGACAAATACTGTATGATATCACTTATATGTGATATTTGGAATCTAAAAAATACAACAAACTAATGAATAAAACAAAAATGAAACAGACTTGTAGGTATAGAGAACAAACTAATGGTTACCTGTGGTGGGGGAGGGAGATACAAACTACTGGGTGTAAGACTGCATACAAAGACATATTGTATAACACAGGGAATAAAACCAATATTTGTAAAAGCTATACATGGAGTGTAACCTTTAAAATTGTATTTTAAAAAATACATATGGAGGAAAAACAAAAAGTTTAAAAAAATTTAATTAAAAAAAAACCTAAACCCTAAAAGTTAAAAATAAACATGACATTTATATGGACTGTCTATAAGCTAGGCACTGTCCTTAAATGATTTTTAAGTATTAAGTTACTTAACTCGTCTTATAATTTTGTGAGGTGCCCAGTATCACCATCATCATCTTCATTTTCAAACAGCTAAGTTAAGGCATAGAGAATTTCAGTAACTCACCATTCGTAAACAGCAGAGACAGGATTCAAACTTGGGCCTCTGGCTCCAGAATTTGCACCTAACCATTCTGGGATATTTTACTTTATGTTGTTTTTTCATGTGGGTATGTTTGTTTCTATACAGAAAGTTTTCTCTTTCAGACTTAATGTTTTACTTAGTACTTCTGTTACAGCTCCACTTGCCCTGAAATTGTGTACTGTTTCTTTCCAACCTTTGGAAAAGGCAAGATTCCTCCCACTGGGAGGCATCCAGGGTAGTTTTCAGCTACTACCCAGCACCGCTGAGTTGATAAGGGGAACACTGTTAAAACCAACTCAGCCTTCATTCGCCCACAGGGCTTCTCAATGCTTCAATTTATCCTAGGAATGTAATAAAAGAGGGTGGTTCCTTCTAATTCATAAATTACCGAGGTTTTATTCCAATTTATATCTCCAATAAGGCTTCCTACAGGTCTATTGTGAGAAACGTTCTTCACGTGGTTTCTTGGAGTTTCCTCAAGACACAAGTTCTAGATTCAGTGTATAGGACTGAGTTGATCTCACTGTTCAGCTGACACAGGTCACCAGGCCAGCAGAGGTTACTGTGACCTGGACACCTGGTTAGCACTTCTACCTTTTCACATGTTTGGGGAACTAAGACCATCTGTGCATGTGTTAAGTTATCAATAGTCTGTTGGGAACTACACTAGGGCTGTAGAGACATTGGTAATAATAATATTAATAATGTAACACAACACTTACTAAGTAACAGGCACAATGTTCACTTAATTTTCCATCTCTGGGCCAAAATTATATACAGTACATTTTAAAAATGAGATATTTGGACTAGGTAATGTGAGTTCCTTCAAAATCCAGAGAAAATCTAAAAAATCATGAAAATGTGAATGACAGGTTTTCCTTTTCTTATACAACTATAACAGATTTATTTCAATTTTCCCCTTAGAGTTATTACCTTTATTCTGAAAAACAAAAAGAACAAAACTTTCCCAATGATATGACTCTATCAACAGCTAGATGATGACTTCAACAATAACATCATATTCTGCTTCCAATTCTTCAAGCAAAATGCTTGCATATCCTATTTAGTCTGTATTATTCTTGTAATCTTAGTATTAATGATTCTCATTAGATGCTCCCAACTTATTTTAAGTAGTTTGAGAGCTCACTGGTAACTTTTCAGAAACTATCCTGTGAAACCTTCCAACTTTTCGTATGCTTCTCTTTACGCTTCTGTGGTCCCATTCTCTTGATGGGGGCACTCAATCTAGCCAACTCATTGACCCCTTTCGCCCACTGCTCCCCATTCTATGACTTCTAGGCTGGTTCTAAGGAGACTTTCCACATGTAGGATAGGCTGGTCGTTGTTTCACACAGACTTCTTTAGACCTCAATGTGCCTTTGACATCAGTATCTCTCCAGATGAAAAATTAGAATGCCAAATAATTTGACAGATATTTAACAGAGGGATGTTCCATTTTTGAAGTTTGAATTTCTGCAAAAAGTTACATTATTTTAGATTTGTAAGCTTGATTATGCACATCAAGGTTATTTTGTAGTATGTGGTAAAATAAACATAGGTTGTTTTTCAGACGTGTATCTAAATTTCCTAAGCAGTACGGGTCTTTAGTTCTCAATTGTTATCTATTTTTTAAATTTTCTACTACTTCCTCTTTCATTAAAATGAAAAAAGAAAAGTCTTAGCTATGTTTATTTACTGCAATGGAAGAAACCATTCAAGGCGAGAAGGGAACTTTTTTTCCAAATGTATATGTTGTTTATTGAATGTTCTCTTAAAAATTATTATTAAAGCACATATTCATGACCTCCCCAGAAAAATCCCCTTCTGTCCGGTCCTCCTCCACTTCCAGTCACTACTCACCACCTGGGGAAGCCCTGACTTGATATCTAACTGTATTGATTAGTTTCGTCTGTTTTTGTTTTCATATAAGTAGAATCATACAACATACACTCTTCCGTATCTGGCTTCTTTCCTTTTTATCACTGTATGTAGTTGTGAATTGTATAGTGAAATTTTTAAATTTAATATGAATATGCACTATTTCAAAAGTAATAAGCCAACACAGATGGCATTAAAAAAAAAAAAAAACCTTAGAGAACAAAAGAGGAAAGCAAACAAAAATATTGAACTGATAGTATTAAGGTAAGACAAAACTCAAAATCACAAAGTTTTCAAGTATGTCTAACCTTCAGAATTTACAGCATATCTCAGATTTTCAATAGTAGCCGATAAGTTTTTCTTGCTTCCAGTAAAATTTTTAGAAAACATGTGCTTTAGATTACAATGACTCCCTGTCATCCACGATATTAGAATAAATGAGGAGTATTGATGTATGTATCAGTCGAGTCTGGTTTTGGCTGCATTTTTAAATGCTTCTTGGAAGGTAAAGAGCAGAAGATGAAGAAAAATCCATAAATAAGGGACATTAGTGAATTGCTGAACTCTAAGCACTTCTATGCTTACCTAAAGGCTATGAAAACTCATGTTTGAGTGTAATCATAGTTGTCTTAAGTAGCATAGGAGTGTTACATAATTCTAAGTTTCATTCCAGTGCTATTCTTGATAACATCACTCATAATTCTTCCATTCTGGTCATCACTGCCAGCACTTAGGGTGCCAGTCATCCCATATGCAGATTTTTAAAAGATAAGTTAGTGTATTTCAACTCATATCTACATTACTTATCTGATTTGCTGCCAACAATTTTGCCCTCATATTGTATAGAACAAAAAATATTTTGCATATTGAAATCTTTTTGCCCAGAAGGTTTCCATCAAGAGTAGAGAATGAGATGATCAGCCCTATTTGAAGCAGTCTGTTTTGCATTTTAAGATATCTCGTTACCTCACATGCATGATTTGGCTAAAAAGGAACTAACTTTTGAATTTTCTCATTTCCATGGAGTTTGAAGCTGCCATTCTTAGCAATCAGCCCTTAACCACATTGCTTCAATCTGCTTTATGGTGATTGAACAGAGAGATTTCTCATACATAGAGTAGAATATGCTTATTAATGGCAGTTCATATATTTCTTTCTTGTTCCCATTTACAACTTAAAAAAAACCCATATGGCTAAGTTTTTTAGAAGCTTTTTAGGGCAGTGAAACTCTCTGTATGATACAATAACAGCAAATACATTACATGGCATTATAATCTGTCAAAACCTATAGAATGTACAACATCCAGAGTGACCCCTAACGTGAACTATGAACTTTGGGTGATACTGATGTGTTAATGTAGGTTCATCAATTGTAAGGAATGTACCGCTCTGGCAGGGGATGTTGATAATGGGGGAGGCTGTGCATATGTGGATACAGGGGATATATGGAAATCCTCTGTATTTCTGCTCAATTTTACTGTGAATCTAAAACTGCTTTTAAAAGTAAAGTCCATTTAGGCTTAAAAACTTAAATATAAGATATGACACCATAAAACTCTTAGAAGAGAACATAGCCAAAACATTCTCTGACATAAATTATACCAATGTTTTCTTAGGTCAGTCTCTCAAGGCAATAGAAATAAAAGCAAAAACAAAGAAATGGGAGCTAATCAAACTTACGAGCTTTTGTACAGCAAAGGAAACCATAAACAAAATGAAAAGACAACCTACAGACTGGGAGAAAATATTTGTAAATGATGAGACCAACAAGGGGTTAATTTTCAAAATATACAAACCAGTTCATACAACTCAACAACAAAAAAACAAACAACCCAATCAAAAAATGAGCAGAACTAAATAGACATTTCTACAAAGAAGACATACAGCTGGCCAACAGGCACATAAAAAGATGCTCAACATCTCTAATTATTAGATAAATGCAAATCAAAACAACGAGGTACCATCTCACACAGGTCAGAATGGCCATCATTAAAAAGTCTACAAATAACAAGTGCTGGAGGGGGTGCGGAGAAAAGGGAACCCTCCTACACTGTTGGTGGGAATGTATGTTGGTGCAGCCACTGTGGAAAACAGTAAGGAAGTGCCTCAAAAAACTAAAAATAGGGTTGCCATATGATCCAGCAATTCCACTCCTGGGCACATATCCAGAGAAAACTATAATTCGAAAAGATACATGCACCCCAATGTTCATCGCAACACTATTTACAACAACAGCCAAGACATGGAAACAACCTAAATGTGCATCGACAGAGGAATGGATAAAGAAGATGTATATATATACAATGGAATACTACCCAGCCATAAAAGAATGAAATATAATGCCATCTACAGCAACGTGGATAGAACTAGAGATTATCATATTAAGTGAGGTAAGTCAGAAAGAGAAAGACAAATACCATATGATATCACTTAGATGTGGCATCTAAAATATGACACAAATGAACTTATCTACAAAACAGAAACAGACTCACAGACATAGAGAACAGATTTGTGATTGCCAAGAAGGAGGGGGTTGGGGAGAGATGGATTGCGAGTTTGGGATTAGCAGATGTAAACTATTATATATAGATTGGATAAACAACAAGGTCCTACTGTATAGCACAAGGAACTATATTCAATATAGTGTAATAAACCATAATGGAAAAGAATATGAAAAAGACTCTCTCTCTCTCTATATATATATATATATATATATGTATAACTGAATCACTTTGCTATACAGTAGGAATTAACATAACATTGTAAACCAACTATACTTCAATAAAATATATTTAAAAAAAAGTCCATTTAAAAGGAGAAAAAAAAAACGGTATGTTAACATACCTGGGGAAAGTTACATTATGATAACACAATGCAGAAAAAACAATATAATGAAATACCATCATCCCTTTTGAATGCAAGAAAACTTCTGAGTGGATGAGTGGGGACAGTAAACAAGATTTAAATAATGAAGCTAAGTGATGACCGCATGACGCTGAAGAAGACAACTTGAAGGATAAATGCTCCTTTTCAAAAGGGTTACCACATCTTTAAAATAAAGAGTCAGGGGGAATAACTTTAATTCTCATATCAATCAAATTATTTCTAACACGGGGTATTGATAATCTATTTGATATATTTTAAGACATGGATATTTTTGAGTTTTAATGAAGCCCAGAAAAATTAGAGAAAAAAACAGCTCTTTCTTTGGTTCATACTGTAGCACAAATTAAAAAAATATTCTTTAGTTTTCAGATCTTCATGAAAGCAACTGCCTAAACTTTGTATTAAAACTGCTTATCTGTTCAACTTCAAAGGACCTTTCTAAAAGTAGACTGACACCTCACATTAGATAATAAAGATATTTTTGCTAATAGAGAGTATATTCTAAACCAAAGATACACTAAAATTGAATCTACCAGTCAAAGCACAGTTATATCCTACCTTGAATTTATAACTATGGCTTCAAAGTTGAATTTTATAGGCTAATGATAAAAATAGTTAAAGGTTTATAATTTGGGGACTAACAGGCTTTTATTCAGAGACTTTATCAAACAAACAGACCCTACTCTGCATCTGAAAGCAGTTGATTTCTTTCTGTTTTCTACTATTCCCTACATGAATTCTGAGAGGCACATTACAAACAAACCCTGCACTCACCATGGCCTCTGCAGAGTTACATCTCCAGTGTGTTCTGCAAATTAATCTAAAATGTGATTTACAATAATTTCCTTTTTCAAATCAAGACAAGGAACAGCCTGGAGGAGGAAACTACTAACATTAGGAAGGTAATATTTTAGACCTCTGGTGGGAAAGAGACCTGTGTAATTTTACTTGATTAAAACCACAGAGCCGTTTAACTCAGTTCCTGCATTAGGAAAGCCAGTAAAATAAGCCAAGATCTTAAATGCTTATATTACAGAGTTCTCACTGTCTCTTTTTTTTCAGGGGCAAATTTAACCCATCTGTGTTTCCATATAGCAAGGCCATAACCCCTAAAAATAGCAGAAGAATGGCTGGAAAATGTGGGTGACAGCATCATCATCTTGCAAGAACTGCAGGAAGCTGCAAATCTACAGACTCATCTATTTTCTTTTAATCTCATTTACATGGAAAAATATCTTTAAATTTTGCTATTATCATACTGCAAATGAACATTAACTTCCTGGTGAGTTTATTTATGCATTTACTTGTCACACTTCGATAATTTTCTTTTAATGTGATCTCAACGCATACCATAAAAGTGTGGCTCTCATCTATTTGCATTTCCAGAAGCCAGAATAAAAATTAGACCACAGGAAGGGATGGTATAGCCTTGATTAGGGATTCAATTAACTTATTTTCCAATGATCAGTGAATATCTGACCATTAGAAAATAAGTTAATAATTTCAGAAATGTACAACATAAAAAAACAGCACTCAGAAGAATCTTTGAAAGTATCTGTTCAATGCACTTATTTTTCAGTTGAGGAGTGTAAGCTCAGAGAGGATAAATGACTTCTTAAAAGTCATAAGCTAGTTACAGACAGAGTCAGGTCTCCTACTTCAAGGCTCAACACACTTTGCTCTCAACAATAGTACGACCAGACAATCATTTAAGGTCTGCAGAGTAGGAACTTCAAATCTTACGTATCTTTCGTACATGTTTACATTCACTCAGTGATATTTATTTCTGCAGCCTAAACTTACAAATATAACACCAAACAAGTATGCAGGGCCAATGTGTAGGAGCCTCAAAGCAATCCTGAAGTCATCTAATTCCAACTGCACTCTTGACTGTGCCCAGCCAGGATAGCACTGATGAAGAGGAAATTAATTTGTAAACTGCTGGCTTGCTAAAGCGAATCAAGCAGAAATTAGTAAATTCACTAGTAATCAGTAAATTAGTGAGTCTTGGTCTTTAATACTCAATTTTGTTATGCATATTGTTTCTTCATTCAACCAATATTTAGTGAGCACCTCCTACGTTCTAGACATAGCACAGATAAGAGTGAGCAAGACAGGACTCCCCTGGTGGCCCAGTGGCTAAGACCCCACGCTCCCAACGCAGAGGGCTCGAGTTTGATCCCTGGTCAGAAAACTAGATCCCATATGCATGCTGCAACTAAGAGTTCGCATGCCACAGCTAAAGATCCCACATGCTGCAACTAAAGATCCTGCACACCACAATGAAGATCCCACGTGCTACAACTAAGACCAGGCACAGCCAAAATAAATTAATTAATTAATTTAAAAAAAAGAGTAAGCAAGACAGGCCAATCCCTGCCCTCATGGAATTTACAATCAGGTAGCAGAAGCAAAAAATTAACAGATAAACCCATGACAAAATAATTTCAGTGCACTACTGAAGAAGCTGAACTGGATGATCATAGTGGTAAAATTCTATTTTTGGGAAGGTGGCCTTTTTGAACAGGTAACATATGATCTACGATCTGTGTGATGAGAAAGAGCCACGTGAGAAGCAGGAGGAACACTATTCCAGGCAAAGGGGAAGGCTAAGTAAGAGGCTCAATGTGGGAACACGTTTGGGGTTTGGTTGCACTACAGCAGGCAAGGAGGAGAAGGCAGTGAAAACATAAGCTGGATAAGGTATTCGAAATATTTTTTCCCAAAGATAATGTAAAGATGAACCCTTTTTAAAGAAATGAGTCTAAACTCTACACAATTTTATTATCTTATTATATACAGGTGAGACAAACCTCTGCATTAGAAAAGCCATAGTGATTTTAAATCATGTGTAATTTATTGTAATTTGCTTCCTTTTAAATGCATATAGAAAATAAGTCTCAGGTAAGTGCTTAACTATGACTTTGCTTACAAGAAAAAAAAGTGGTACAGCATTTAGACCACCTGGAATTCAGAACTGCATTCCATTTAAATCCAAATGGGTCTACAAATACATTACCATCCTGTTTACCTCATCCAGCAGGTAAAATCTCCAAAGGACTGAGGTTGAATTCATTCATTACTACTGAATTAGTCAAATGACAAAATGTTCTTTAAATTACGTGGTATATTTTTTTGGTATTAGTGCAACAATCTATTTTCATAGCATGAGTGTCATATTTGTTGTATGTATAAAATACATATAATGGTTAATAATTTGCTATAATTATTAATCTATAAATATAAACACATATAGTGATCAGTAATTGACTGGAAGATTAGGCAGGTCTGTAAGGTAAAATACCTGTGTATATAAATATAAAGATCCTGGGCCACCTGAAATTGAAGGATGTGGATCAAGCATCTGAATTTCAGTTTTGTGAGCAGCTACCCTCATATAATCAAGCCTGTGCAAATTTCTAACCCTCTCCGACTCTCACGTCGCTCTCAGAAGTATAGGTTACTATATCTTACTAGGTTTAAGAGACAATGAAATAATTTCTAAGCGTTTGACACATAGAATAAACTCAATAAATTTTAGTTTCTCCCTCTTCCCAAATATCCTCTAAGAAAAACAGTAGCATTTATGATACAGAAATTATGTTCATACAGATTTCATTTGTCTCTGTTAATCAAAATTTTAGGATATTTTTCACATAAGAGAAATAGGTAGGACAAAAGAACTGCTGCTAAAGCTCTTTACACATCAAACTCTGAATTAAGACCTAGTGTTTCTAATTGTTCTGCTGCTTGGAACCGTCCCATTTTGACTGTCTAGCTCCTCCACAGCTTCCACTGTGTTTCCTTCATCTCAGACACAAACACGTGCCCGAGCGCAGTAAATCACAGTTAATTGCATGTCTTAAATTAAAAGACAAAAATGATGCACAATTAATTGGGGGAAATTGTCAGTTGGTGAATGAGTCTCGCTCATTACACTTTGTGCACAGGACGCACGCCAAGTCTGTGTTCCAGGCAAGAAGATTCAGTCTGTGACACGGAGGTACAACCTTTGTGCAGAGCAGTCTGGGCCGAAGGATCAAATGCTTTAACACACTCATGGCTGTAACTGCAGCATATACAGCTTTCTCTACAAGGACATGCAATACAGGACCACGCATAATCATGAACAATTAGAAAGAACTAAAATGTTCACTGAGGAGCACTGAATTAAAGGACTAGCTCTTGGCCATTAAAGGAAAAATTTATGCTGTTACAAATACTTTTTTCATATTGAATAACATGAGAAAATGTCCATGACATATGTGAAAACTGCTTACAAAACAATGTTTCCTTTTTTTTTTTTTTTTTGAGGATTATATAATAGATGGAAGAAGCAAGAAAAGAGAGAGAAAAGGAGGAGAAAGACACAGAAAATATACAACAAAAACATTAACATTTATTATCTCTGAGTTGGTCATGCTTTCTAAATTTTCTGATTTTCTAAAAAAAACTTCCTAAGTTGTTTAAAATTACATTTCATTTTATCTCTGAATCTGTTACAAAATGTCAGTTTTAAAGATCTATAAGAATCTTTTAAGATGAACTTACCTATTATAATAAAAATATCGTCATAAAATTAAAAAATAATCCCCCAGTAAGCACTTAGATACAATTCTATTATTCCCTTGGTTATACAGACAAAACAAACTTTGTAAAAATGTATTCTATAAATATACAAGAAACTATGTTCAGCAAAATTAAATGTTCCATACAATGATTTATTCCAACATATACCTTAAAGTATGTTAACATACAAGAAAAAAATCACTATAAATTCTTACTAATTTAATGCTAATACTGAGAAACTACAAAATATGTTCTCAGCAAACCCAACAGCCTTGAATTTGAGGAACTGTCAAATCTTCTCGACCCACTTACTTTCCATTATCTACCCTGTAATAGAAAGACTACATCTAGCCACCAAGATGAAGATTCTGATGCTAAAACCCGACAACAAACAACGCGCGCACACACACACACACCCAGAGTTTCATCATTTTTACCAAACAAGAGAGAAACAAATAAAGTTTTACAATATATCACCAGTCATGCTAACTTTTGTTTCATTTCAATTTTACAAGAAAAGAATATACAAAACTCAAGAGTAGATTCATTCCAAAGGTACTAAACAGTCTACCAACCTTGAAATAAGAAATAAACATTTCCTGCTCTCTTTTATTTCTCAGGGGGTGGGATGTGAAAAGATAATCATGCTTCGGCAAAAGCCCATATCTCAAGCTCAGGCATCTTTATGTCCCAAGGGTAATATTTCCATTCCACTCTTAATGGAACAAATTTCTAATCAGAATATGTATTCAAAAATAATTGAGGCAATGCAATGGCAACACATCATGCTGCCATGGGCATTCCCGGTGCTGGGAATCACTCGGCACGCTCTGGTGTGACACAGAGTGAGGGCAGTGCAGACCTACCAGACCTGACGAAGGGAGGGGAGCCAGCAAGGGCACCACCACAGTTCTGCTCCTCTCTGGGGGCTTAAGTCAGCGTTGGAGGAAAACTACTAAGCTGGAAGAGGCCAACCTTAAAACCTTTAAGGAAGGGATGACTTATAGTGGATCCAGGCTAGGACCTCAACTTTTAAATCAGCACCAGTGTCTACTTTTATAAAGTTACTGAGAATATTTGAAACAACAGTCACTTTCAGAAGGGTAAACACTGCCCCTAGATTTTTAAATTCATTAAAATCTTAGGACAACATACAGTATTTAATATATTTTGTGATGCTCTGAAACAGCCCAGAGGTTTAAATTCCGGTTTCTTCAAGTTTGACCATATGTTGGTAATTGTTGAAGCCGGGTGATAGGTAATGGGGGCCCCTCATAGTATCCTTCTACTTTTGAATGTGTTGGACATTTTTGTAACAGAAAATGGAAAAAATAAATTTCTTTCAATGTATTTTATGTTTAAAATTTTACTGATTTTTCCTTTGGAAACATATGAGATCTGATTTGTGTTTATGATTATTTAAGACTTTAACAAGCAAGGTGGAGTTTTTAAAAATCCACCAAGCATGACGTTGATCATTAAAAAAACAAAATTCCTTCACTCCTGAAAAAAGTCTTACCAGGATCTATAATGATAGAAGAAGTGCACCTAAACAAATGCAGTGCCACCATCTGCCTGGCATTCTCACAGTGTGACAAAATAGACTGGTAATTAACTGCTTTCCTACCGAAATCTGCCAGCTTTAACTCCCCCGTGTCACTGATCAGAAGGTTCTGTGGTTTCAGGTCTCTGTGCAAAATATAACGCTGGTGGATGTAAGACAGCCCTCGCAGCAACTGAAATAAAAACAACTGAAAAAATAGGGAGACAAAAGTTAAAATCTGAACACAGACAAATGCCAGTTTCTACATACAGTCTGCCAAGTGCTTGTATTTAGTGAAAATGGGTACCCGTTGCTAAATTTCCTACCAAATTTTTTAAACAGAATTTGCATAAGGAAATGGAAATTCCTAATTCATTAAGAAGTAAATCTGAAAATTTCTCACAACCTAGTATGTCAACCCAGAATGATACTTCCTCAGCCAGAAAGATCTATAATCCAATATGGGTTCTATAAATTAAGCAAAATTTGAAGAATTATTTTTAAAATAATATTTGATTTCTTCAGTTCTAAACTGATGCTTGAGACAGAGAAAAAAATCTATCCAGAATATTATAAAAAGAAGCAGAATTTTTTACTAAGTTTAGGTAAATGTTCACGTGTTTAATTCCATAGAAGTGACATAAACATAGTGTCCAAGGATGGTACCCATGGAACCCATTAACATGCTTTAAGGAATGGAAAGATAAGACGATTTCAAATTATTAAAACAAAAACAGTCACATGGTCCAATTATTACTACCCTGTAATTATTCTGCTTTGGCACATATGGCCATAGAGATTAGGCTGTTGCCTAAAGACAGAAGTACCTTCACTAATTACAGAACAGACCCATCCTAAAGGGAAAGGAAACACAGAAAACAGAGAAATCAAGAATTCAAGGGCAATAGTTTTATAAGAAATAATTTTAAGAAGTGACTGATGGCCTTCCCTGTTTAGTTTCATACTGGATCCTATCAAATGTTTCCATTTTGATAACAAAAAATGTGATTCACTAGGCTTTCCAATATTTATAAAAGTGTTTATAGAAAAGAGTGTTTATAAACAATTCACTTGCCAAAATAATCCTAATTGACATAGTTTTAAAAATCAATCTCCCAAAACAAAAATAAAAACAACTGGTTTTAAGTGCCTTCAATATTGTAGCCTATGTAACCAGCTAGTAACAAAATGCAGTTTCAGGAAAATTTTAAATGAGTTAGCTGCCACATATTGGTAGTATAAGGATTCCCAAATCTTTAAATGGAAAAGATTGGCAACACCTTGAGGGCCCTAGAAGCTACCATTTCTGGAATATTTTCCAACTAACTAGGGCTCTGAAAGCCAAGTAAATTTTTAGAGGGTGGATACCTTGAAATAACAGTAGATGAATTCATTTCAAAATCTTTGTATGTGATAATATGCTGTGGAGCAGTGAAGGCCTAGGATCATTATTTCCAGAATCTAAGTACCAGAAACTAAAAACCTGTTCTGTGTGAGCCTGGATTAAAGTACTGGCTAGAGAATCTCAGGAAGCGAACATCTCCTGGACTCCTCCTTTCAATCCTTCCTGGGTAGCAGATGGAAAGACTTAACATAATCACCAGCAACTTCCAGCCTCGTTTCTTACTTGTAATACCCCCTGCATCCTGAAGCTGAAAGCTTACAGTTTTTAAGAAAATCCATATCCCTTCACTTTAGAAGAAAGAAAGGATGAGCAACTAAAGCCACTTTGTGTTTCCAAAAGCTTTTCATCAATCAGTCAATCAATCAATCACAAAGGCAGACCATATAACAAATAAAGTTAATTTAAAAATAAACTGATTTTGAAAAGAAAGTCTGCACTCTACAAGGTGCTAACAGAGACTTATCAGACTGTGATTATCTATTTAACCACAGCAACACATTTTAGTTGAATAAGCAAATGACACGAAGTGCCAGCTGCCATTCTATGCATCATAGAATATGAACTCATTTGATCTCTGTAACAATTTTAATGGCGAAGGTACCACTATCATATCTGTATTAGTGATGAGGAAGCTAGGATCTGTTTAAGTGGCAGAGCCAGGACTCAAACCCAAGCAGCGTGACTCCAAAATCCATACTCTTAACCACTCTACTATAGGAATCTTGGCCAGAACACAAGTAGGCAGTGCTGATATAGAAGCTGCTTTCTCCAAATGACAGGATAAAGTCTGGGCATCTAACACCATGGCCTTTGAGGCCACTGAGCTGGGACCCCAGGTATCATCGCTCTACATTCCCTGACTCCAAGTGGTCTCACGCAAGCCCATACTCAGAGCACACTGCTCTTCAACCCTTTGCCCTTTGTTCTTACCTCTTCCCTGACAGAAAAGCCTTGCCTCACCTCTGCCTGCTAATCTCCCTGTATTTCTTAGGTCTCTCCTCAACCACTGCTCTCTGGAGGTTTTCCTGACTCCAGGCCTTCAGTCTCTCTACAGGTCTATGTGAGGGGTTCCTCCTCTGTGCTCCCGGGCAGCTGCTACATCTGTCCAGCCTGGTATGATATCCCTCCATCTCCCACAGACTGTGTGCCTTAACCATCTTCCTAACCTGGGCCCACCCCTGACACTCATGTACCAGTAATGTGATGACTGAACAGAATTTAGAGACATCTGGATGAAGCAGATACAAAAATAACAGATGCCTGGAATGGGAGTCTGTAGACGCTAAGGGTAGAAGTGGGTAGATCAAGCAGCCCCAAAGGGCTCTTCTTTTAATACCTTTACTAATTAGTGAAAATATATAATGCTCATCCTAATCCAGGAGCTACTCAAGTAGGATAGTGTATTAAAGAGAATTAAGAAAATCAGTGTAAGGAAAGAATGCAACCACACACTCCAACTACAATTGTACACATGACAAACGAAGCCCCAAGCAAGACACATAGAGCCCCAAACATTAAGTTAGAGCCCCCAATTCTTAGATCTTTGAACAGCATACAAAGTTAAGTCAGAACAAATCCCTGTAGAATAAATTCATGTAGGGTTTACTAAGTGCCAACCATGTGCCGGGGGCTGTCATGTAAGACGGGTGCGACGATGAACAGGATATAAGATGTCGTCCCTGGACTAGACGAACTCACAGCTCACTGGGTACGAGAGACACATAAACAGATAACCACCACTTAAAGAGGGCTGCACTGTGACAGCAATGTGAACAGAATGTACTGAAGGCACAGAGGAGGGAGGAAACCTGTCACTCTGAAAACAGAATTCATTACACATAAAATTTTAATAGGAAAACGAGCATTCACTAGACGCACAAGATGAAAGGATGTATTATATGACAAACCTCTTGCTATTCTGAGGCAAAAAATGAGGAGACCAAGCAAGCAGATCACTAAGCAGATAAATTAAGAAGATGAAAAAGTTAAATGAAAAGAAGACAATATATGAAACTGTAAAATTATCAATAAACCATCAGAATAGTATACTTCACTGAAACAATTAGTAAACTTGGTGTTTCAGAAATAACATTTCAACATGTTTAACAGAAAATGCACTGCTAGCTGGGGTGGGGAGGCCACGAGGAATTAGCAGTCATTCTGAGTTTAATAGAATGTCCCATGGAATATTCTTTGGGAGTGTTTTGAGAATGCAAGTCTTGGGCATTTCATCCTTTAGACAAATAGGCAAGTATCTAACATGCCCATGTAAATTTTTGAGAAAGCCACTTCACTTGGTGGTTGTAAATCACCACGTAACAAGCTATGTTTGATTTTTGTGAAAACCAGAGGGTACTGTGAAAACAAGGACCACCAAAGAGGGGGCCACATGCAGAGCAAGAGGAAAAATCAGCTTTGCTACTTGCTAATAAAACTTGATGAACATCAGTGAAATCTCAGGTACTGAAATAAAAAGGGAGAGTAACACTAATTGAGGGCTTACACTCACTTAAAGGCTGTTCCAAGTAAGTTTACATATATTTTATAATCCTGTATTTTTCCTTTGCTTTTAAACAAATAGAAAACTAAAGCTCTAAAAGCATGAGAAATTTACTCAAAGTCATCCAACCATCACAGCACTTGTGAACCTTCCACTACACCTCATTATCTTAAATGAGGTTGATGCTTTCTAAATGCATGCATGGATGAATACAGTTATACACCCAATATAATCAAAGTGCTTTTATTAAGTGAATCCAAGTTTGCAAGTCTCAATTAGCATATTATGTAATGAGCATATGATTCTTGAATGTGTATTTTCGCTATTTAAAATTCTCTTAGAAATAAATAACATGGCAGAAGACAGCTTTATGTGCTGAAGCTGATAAATTAACATATTTTCATTTCTATCTCCTTATTTTTCTACTGTAGTAGCCATAAAGTCTTCCTAAGAATACTTTTTCCTCTCAGGATATTCTATTCAACTTTATGAAAGGAGATATCTGCAAATCCTCCAGTATGATCACTGAAGAGTTATACTCTAGTTTGAATATGCTTACTTTTTGCAATAAGACCCCAATGGGAAAATGCCTTAAATAGCAATGATATGATGAACAGGGGCACTTTTGCCAGCAGCAGATCTATCTAGAGCCCTGCTGTCTTGCTATCCCTTGCAGAAAGCAGCTCATGTTCGCAGCGCCATGGCATATACTTCTTGGGAATATCCTTTAGTACTTCTTCTGTTTCCTTCTGAAACTCTTCAGTCTTTAGGTAAAGAATATCAAGATAAGACTTTTTAATCAAAACATTTAGATCAAGTTGGTAAAAAACACATACATCACTGGACTCAATATGTTTTGTTTTTTACACAAAAGCATTAACGACACTTGCAATGAGCAACCAATTTTATAGCCCTCCACCCACCTCAAGGTCTAAAGATGTGTGATTGGAGAGATGCTCTTTGTCTCAATGCTTATAGTCATTAGACTCCTTTAATGGCCTGAAATGCATGCATTATTTAATATATGTGGTCCCATTTAATATGAGACTAAGCATGGTGCACATCTTGCAGATTTTCTAGGCCTGGGTCAACTATCTTCAAGGGATGTCCAGGGTCTCTTAGGGCTTATTAGACTGATTAGCAATGCACCCTATGCCTAATGGCACAACACCAATTCTTACAAAGACAGTTAGTTAAGCTACTTTTCTGTCACCTGGGGAACAAGGTTAAATCTTCGTATTGTAGGTTTTTCATCTTAAAAATGACTGATGTCTCAGATGCCCTTCATATTCATTCATGCTGTAAAACTGTATCATTTCATTTTGTGAATAACAGAAATAGAAGGGACTCTTTCAAGCAATTGTAATAACTGCCATTTACTAAGTACGTACTGGTAAAGTAATTCTCCAACATTTCTGCTAGGCAGATACTATTATCTTTATTTCACAGATAAAGAAATAAAGCCTCAGAGAAATTCAATGAATTGGAAAAAGGGACACACAGCAAGTGTAGCAGAGATAGTAGTGATATCTCCCATTTTTGTCTTGCTCTGACACCCACAATTTAAAATACCACGACCAAAACACTATGTATACTATTTGATTAAAGTAGTTACACACTGTGTGAATCCAAGGCTAGAAATGTGACACTGGCAAATAAACCAAAGCTGTACATGAGCAATAAATGTGTCAAATAATATGCTCCATGTTTAGCACCATATCATTTAAAAATCCACAGGAAGCACAGACATTAAATTACTCATGCATCAATTTTCTAGAAATGAAAAATAATTAGAAACGTTGAGTCCTCAAAATACCTAGTGAATATGAAAATACTTTATAATATGCATCATATAATGATTTTACTGCAATACTAGGTCTTCTTCAACTTTCAAAAGAATAATTTGTTCCATTTAGTTGAGTTTCAAATTTGCAAATACCTAATGCAAATATCAAATCATAATTCGTAATATGATGTACATAATACATGCCCAAGTAGTTTATATTTTACAAAGCATCATTGCAATTTTATGTGTTGAGTTTTTTAAAAAGAATGCTATAATTTATTAATGCTATAATTTATAAATTATGGTATAATTTGTCACTTTGGACATACTTGACAGTATTAGGTGTGCTACTGGGATGATATAAGACACAAACATTCATGCCAGGGCATCAGGTCATAGATGTGTCCTTTTTTGCAACATACTACAGATAGATACGGCACTTAGAAAATCTGAGTAGTAGAGAGAGTTTGTCTTGCTACATTTTGCCCTTTTTGAGTTCTTCCATTCATCTTTCTGCTTCTTCATTCTATTCCCTCAAAGTCCTAAAGATATAGAACTTGTTTCACCATTTCTAAATAATGTAACAAAAATTTAATTTTCATTCTCTATGATATTTATACATTAATATTCTAAAGATGACACCTTTCTGGAGGGGAGTAACTCAAAAAATAAGAATTTCTAGTACTTGGGCAAAAACTCTTGGGAAAAAGATCTCGCACACTTTCTGTGATCCTTAAGTTGGCCTCCCATTCCGCTCTGTCCTCCTGTCTCAGTATAATGGTAGATACCAGCAAGGTGTTGTTCTAAGCACCGAGATGCCCACAGTGAGCAAGTTGACTGGAGCGATGGGAACCAGAGCTGGGATACTCAAAAGGAGTCAATTGGGGATTGTAAGACAGATTTTTGTTTTGCCATGTTCCTTGAAAGAAGTGCATCAGCTTCTTCAGTATGCTAATATATTATAGTAATATATAATATTATATAACATATTGTAATACTTAATATTAGTATACTAATTCCAAGTAGGTTTCCAAGTGATTAGGGTGTGATGAAGAAAACGGACAGGGCTGAGGATGAGAACCTTCCATTTAATAAAGTTCGTCAGCAGCCGAAAATTAGTATTAGAAATATTCCTTAGCTGAGCAGAAACAAGATGATCAAATTTAAGCTATTGGCTTTAATAGTCACCCAATATAACTTTTCAAGAGGAAAACTGAAACAGTTGTTCCAAGGAATTCTAATAATATAATAATATTAATTATACAACTGACCTTACTGATACGCACTTTTTGGAACCAAAAAGAAACAGCATGAAATACAAATTTTTTACTCAACTTCTTTTGTGAATGTATGCAACACTCCCTCAACTACAGGGCCATTCTTTTTACACACAATGAAAAGGAACAGATGGAATTGACAATGGTTTTACTGCCTAAAGTAACACCTTAGACACTATCAACACGAATTGTCTTAATATCAGTCGGTAAGGCCAATATAATGTTTTAAAAATGAGAGACAGAGAGAGGTGCCAACTGAAACACTGACGAAGATGATGAAACTTGAGTGTAAGAGTCTTAGAGAAAGATCACATCTGCAGGCTTCCTAGGTGGCGCAGTGGTTGAGAATCCGCCTGCCAATGCAGGGGACATGGGTTCCATCCCTGCTCCAGGAAGATCCCACATGCCACGGAGCAACTAAGCCCATGTGCCACAACTATTGAGCCCATGTGCTGCAACTACTGAAGCCCACGTGCCTAGAGCCCATGCTCCGCAACAAGAGAAGCCACAGCAATGAGGAGCCTGCGCACCACAACGAAGAGTAGCCCCCACTCACTGCAACTAAAGAAAGCCTGCGCAGAGCAAAAAAAAAGACCCAACACAGCCAATAAAATAAATAAAAATAAATACATTACTAAAAAAAAATCACATCTGCAAGCTATACAACAGAGAAAAATATGTTTCAAATGGAATGCAGTAAAGCCTCTGAGTTTAATAGGTATGATCAGCAAACCTCTCTCTGCAGCCTCTTAGAGAGGTCTCAAGTAACTGGAATTTATGAATTAGTGAGAAACTATCTATGAAATGTACTGACTAGTCATATGAAGGCTGAACCTGTATAAGACAATCAGAAAAACCCCTACTAGTGTGTACATACTCTTTTACTCAGCTAATTTCCCTCCTGGGTCCTCATGTTTGTCTTGGAAAACATGCAAACAAAGGGGTCGAGTGCAAGATCCATCTTAAATGGGAGAGAGGCAAAGTGAATGGCTTGAAGCTTGAAACCCAGGAGGGTATCTTTCCTAGTCTCACTGGATACCCACCCCCAAGCTGGGTAACTGCATCCTATAAGTAAAATATCACACAGCATACTTCTAACGACTATCTGTATTTCATCGATCTTTGGGGTGCTTTCTTTTCAACCTGGGTTTTAAAGCATTTCTAGGAAAGAGTGGGCTGTTTAATTAGCTGCCTTGATTCCTTTGTCTGATTCAAATTGTTACAAGCAGATCAGCAGAGGATGCCAACGATACAAAAGACATGTTCTAAACAACTGAATGTAGGCCCCCACGTGTTAACCAGAAATTCACTACTCAGACCCCCCCCAATATCCAACACGATATGAATTGACACATGGATTTCACTTTCTTTTATTGTTAATCCTTCACTTTCTAGATATGGCAAATTATTTTATTATAATAAAAATAAAGTGAAAAGATTCCAAAGAAAACTGGACAGGTGCTGAGACTAGGTGCCAAAATTTTAAAACACTCTTGAATGGCCTCATGACATAACTATATTTCCCAAAATACGGAATAAGGAAAGGCTCTATAATATTCACTGTAATGCATAGTAGGAAATCATTACCAGCTAAAAGAGAGTTCTAACGCAAAATATGGAGAAAATCAGGTGTTATCTGATTTTCTATCTCAACATTAGAAAGTCTCATTTAGGAATCAATTCTTGGTGCCATCTGTATAAGACAATCTTAATTTGGCATAACATTATCCTGACTGTTACACACCTGCTTGCTCTCTGGACTATGAATGAAAAATAGCAATTTCTCAACCATAATAATACTCATACTTTTTTAATTAATATAGATATTGAGATAAAAAATAAAACAGCTTTACGTCAAAAGAGTTTCAGATGTTTCAGAGAATAAGACAGAGAATTCAAAATGACTGGTTATTTTGGATTACGGTTCTTTAAAAAAAAAAGGCAAACACTTTTTTACAAAAAAATCTTCTAGAAAAGTCATTAAGATAAAATGTAAATGAAGGTAATTACATAAAAACACAGGAAGATCCAGTGTCATCATGGTAATAAGATTCAAGCAACTACATTTCTGGATATGAGCTGGAGACAGCATCAATTAATCTTTCTTTTTTTTAATGAACCTTAATTCTCAGTCTCTCATGCTTATCATTTTTTAAAGAACATGTGAAAAGCTGAATGAAAGAGGGAATTTAGACTGCCATGGTCATTTTAAAAAAACTGGTCAATCTATAAATCACTGAGAATTACAAAATGAAGAACTTCAGTACAAGTTCTGCATTCAACTCAACTATGATAGTCAAAACCCAATAAAATTCATAGTGAATGGTTTATAAAGGGTGGAAAAACTGAACTATCCTCCCCCCAAAATTCTAACCAGTTTCCTACATACCAATTATCATGTTCTAGCAATTGGTTGTTATACATTTAATCATCATAAATATTTATAACAAGGCCAATGTCCTCAGGCTTTCAATTCAGGTTTTAAATTGCCCTCTAAGTAATTAACTGCTAAAATTACCCATTTGTCTAAAATTGATATTATGCTACAATACAAACCATTAGTTAATAGTGAATATTTATTTCAGAAGGGCCATATTGAGAATAGACACATTTTGTAGGCAATTAAAGTAGCAAAGTAATTATAGAAATGTAGTTAACACTGACAATTTTTTCTTCTGAGTTTATTCCAGTGCTTACAAGGAGTATACAGCACGAAAGATAAAACTTGAACAGATGTTTTGCTGGGATCTAGTACAAAATTACCATAGACTAGTCTATGCTTTATTATGAAATCACAAGTTATGTACTTTTTCAGTTGTTTCAGATGTATTAAAATGCTAGCTTGGCAAATGATTATAATAGAATGCCAAATTATTTTCATCCTTTTATGATTCAAATCCTTTTTTTTTTTAATTTTATTTTATTTTATTTTATTTTTTTGGGGGGGTACATCAGGTTCAATCATCTGTTTTTATACACATAACCCCGTATTCCCTCCCTTCCTTGACTCCCCCCCCTCGAGTCCCCACCACCCTCCCTGCCCCAGTCCTCTAAGGCATCTTCCATCCTCGAGTTGGACTCCCTTTGTTATACAACAACTTCCCACTGACTATTTTACAGTTGGTAGTATATATATGTCTGTGCTACTCTCTCGCTTCGTCTCAGCTTCCCCTTCACCCCCCGCCCCCTCCCATACCTCGAGTTCTCCAGTCCATTCTCTGTATCTGCATCCTTGTTCTTGTCACTGAGTTCATAAGTACCATTTTTAGATTCCGTATATGTGAGTTAGCATACAATATTTGTCCTTCTCTTTCTGACTTACTTCACTATGCATGACAGATTGTAGTTCTATCCACCTCATTACATTTAGCTCCATCTCATCCCTTTTGATAGCTGAGTAATATTCCATTGTATATATATGCCACATCTTCTGTATCCATTCATTTGTTGATGGGCATTTAGGTTGCTTCCATGTCCTGGCTATTGTAAAGAGTGCTGCAATAAACATTATGGTACAAGTTTCTTTTGGGATTATGGTTTTCTTTGGATATATGCCCAGGAGTGGGATTACTGGATCATATGGTAGTTCTATTTCAAATCCTTTTTGGAATCACTAAATTGAAGAACTGAATCTGCCATTAATTCTATTATTATTTTATTTTACAGTACTATCGCCCTTTAGTATGTCCCAATTAATTGTCTTTAGGTGGCATTTTCTTAAAACAAAACCTTTTCCCCACCCCCCTCAAATTAATCTAATCTTTCTTCATATGTCAGAGATATTTCTACAATTCAATATTCATCTTTACTTACTTTTTAGAGAATCTGCTATATTTATCCTACAAATTCTGAACTAGGCTTATAAACTAATTCTTACTATCTTCATCTCTCCTTGCTTTGGATCTCTTTTATTGTCTTGGCTCTTTCAATTACTTGAATTGAATTCTTCAGTGACACATCACCTCTGTAATGCTTGCAAGTCTACCTGATTCACAGTAAGGAACAATTGCCTCAATTCTTAGATGCATGGCATCCCACCTTTTTACAATAAACAAATATGTATGAAGTCTAAACAAAGATATGTACATGTTTTTAGAATCCAAGATAAATGTTTAAAATATTTCTATATATTGTCATGCTGCATAGTGATGAAACCAAAACTGAAAACTGTCAAATTTAGAAGCAAAAGGATTTGATCACTGTTTTCCTTCTGTTTCCCATAATAAACATTCTGTATTTGTTACACTCCAATCCTTTAACGCCCTATGAACTATGTAACCAAATACAGAGCTTGAGCTTCACAGCTATTACAAAAACATGCTCTTTTAAAGATAATCAGGTATCTCACCTGGTTTTCACACCTTATATTTATAGAGAACCATTACAAGGTCTTATTTTAGCTCAACTTTTTTTTTTAAAATCAGCACCTAGCACCGCATTACGAACAGCTGTTAACTTAGTAAATATTATTATGTTCTTCATTTTGCATTCATCGATTTAAGTGACAATAAATATCGCCACATGAAAAAAATGTGTTAATCTATCCCACAGAAATACCCATGGGACATCTGTCACTATGTCATAGTCAGACTTCTTTGAGAATAATTTCACCTGCAGTGCAGATCCTAAATGTAACCCTGGAGGAGTTCATTGTCTCTAAGCAGACAAACTGTGAAGAAAAGCCAGTGCATAATTAGCTGAGTGGCCTCCCATGGAAACCAACATGGTGATAAGGGCCGTCTGCTTCCATGCACTGCAATTCAGATGCCAAAATACAGGCATTAACAAGATGCATTCTATTTTTCAACTTCCCATACCCTCAGAGAAGGTATAACTGTTATCTTCAATATGAAAATGATGACAAACCTATGTGACTGAGGCATATTAAGTCACAAATAATAATCTAATTACAGTAATTTAATATATGAATCATGTGATGTGGGGAAAAGAACATTGGACAGAGAATCAAAATGCTCTTTAACAAGTTCTTAATCTCAATGATTCTGATTGTTATTTTATATAAAAAGTGGCAGCTGAAATGGATGGCTGCTTTAGGATGCTACTCCTGAAATGAGCCTGGCTACAGCAGAATCATGAAAAGAGGTGTTTTTCTTTTTTAACCTATATCAACATGTAATATTGATTATTACATTTTATAATATTACATATTGATAGTAATACTGTATTATAATCATGTAAATGTTATGTGCAGCTGAGCCATGAAATTTTATACGAATACTTTTTTTCTCCCGCACAATAATTTGTTTTTCCTGGTGTTAGTAACGATCTAGTTCTTCTGTTGGTTGGTTTGTTTGCCTTTGCTGAGTTTTCTTTGTGGTTATCACCAATTCAACACCAAATTCTTCTTCCATCTTGTAAATCTGCTCAAATACATTTGGTATTCTATCTAATAATTTCTTAGAAATCTCTCCTGGAGACTTCTGACCTGCGCCAATTGGAGTGATACGTCACACTTTCAGCTTGATGCACAGCTGTTATCCCGAGATTCTCTTCATCACTGTCTTGAGGACCTCCACCTCTCTTTTGTGGTGGCCTCTATTACTGGGTTTCCTTTTCTTGTCTGCCTTGGTTTAGTCCCTGAGTTATAGTGGAGTATACATTCAAGTAGCTTCCTGAGAAAGGATGCGAGGTGTGCAAAATTTTCAGCTCCTTGAACCTCTGAAAATCATTATCCTACTCTCACACTTCATTGATAGTTTGCAGAGAATACTAGATTGGAAACAATCTTACAACAGAATTTTCAAGTCATTGTCCCACTTCCATCGCCCTTCCAGTGCTGCTGCTGAAGTTTAACACGACTGTAATTCTTGATCCTCAACAGTAAACCTGTTTCCTTTTGGTAGGATCTTTCTTTGAAATCAGTGTTCTGAAATTTTGCAATAATAAATGTTACCTATTTTCATTAAATATTCTGAGCATTTAATGGACCCTCTTAATCTTAACGTTCACATCCTTCACATCTGGAAAAAGTATATTTCAATCTTTATTACTTTAATGACTCCATCCTCTCTATTTTCTCCAATTATTCAGATGGTTGATCCCCTGGACTGAACTCCAAATTATTTGATACTTTTTTCCTCATGTTTTAGATTTGTATTTTATGCTTTATTTTCTGGCAAACTTCTTCAACTTTTTCTTCTATCCATTTTTACTGCTATTGTTTTTAATCTCTGTCATCATATTGTTAATTGCCAAAGCTACTTCATGTTCACTAATTTCTCCTTTTTAAAAATACCATATCATTGTAGTTTTATACACATACGATTTTCTTTTGCCTCTTGGAGAATATTGTCGATAATTTTTTGAAGTTTCCTTCCTTCCTTCCTTCTTTCCTTCCTTCCTCCCTCCCTCCCTCTCTCTTTCTTTCTTCCTTCCTTCCTTCCTTTCTCTGTCTAATTAATGCAAGCAACCTTGCTTCCTCTGAGTTACTTATTTGTCGACTGGGGTCTTCACGGTAGAGTCACCTAGATTCTTCAGGTCTATTCTCTTAGACACATCAGATTCTCCACAAAAGACACCTTCCAATTTCTACCTTGAGGCATGGGTCTGATATCTGTTTTCTGAAGTACCACAGAGCTGTCTCTCATGCTCTCCCATATCCCCTCCTACCTGCCCAGTCCCTACCATACTTCTGGACACCCCACCATGGCCACCTCACTGGCAGAGTGAAAGCCATGGAGGCAACAGGCAATAAGGCTGTGAGAAAGCAACAGGCCATATCACCAGCAAGGAGACATGTCCTCCAGGCTGGGAGGTAAAGGCGTACAGGACAACAAGGAAAGCAAGGAGATACTGTGGGTCGTGAGAGGCGCACTGGCCTCGCAGCCCTGGTCTGAGCAAACACCCGCCATTTCCCAGTTAAAGTGACTTTAAACATTTGATTTGGGGGAATGAAAGGAGACTATATATTTTTTTAATTTCACAGATGACTCTGCTGTGGAGTCTAGTTTGAAGACCTCCTCAATGAAGACCAAAGTTTCTTGCACCCCTAAATATGCCAAGAACTGAGACAATCCAGTACATTTTGGCAAATCCTCAAAGAACCAAGATCTCAATAGCTATGGGGAAACGGATACTTATATATCAGTATCTATTGCTGCCTTTCAGTTATTCAGAAAGGTATAAGAAGAAGTAAATCAAGTGCACTTTTGGAGGCAAAAATGTAGTAGGGCGTTAATCTGTAACCATGTTAAACAACTTCTGAGTGAGGGTGTTCCTGCTCTATATGCTTAATATCCAGACTCGGTGTTGGCATCATATCTAATTTCTGTGACATTGTTTTTACACTGATTACACATGTCATTCACCATTAAGTTTCCACCACATCCTAGGAGGCACCAACTCCTGCAGTAATAAACCTTGTTTACTGCCCCAGTACAATCTGGACTTGGAATAGGTAGCAAACACTAATTATTTGAAGTATGAAGATTGATCATGGGATGAAAGAAAAGCTTGCAAAACTTGGGTAAGAGCTGTTGAAACACAATTTCAAGGAGTTCAGCCTAGTAACAGAAAATCCGTAACCTAGAAGCTCAATCTCTTCATGACCATTAAGAAATTAAGGAAAAATAAAAGGTAATGGAAGAAGCAGAATTTACAAAGGCTACAAAAATCATTAGTGACACTGGCCTTAGGACACTGAAAACAGCGATGCTTTGTGGAAAGAGCTCTCTTTCTTTGTTTCACCAACAAAGTTTTCCACCAAAATTTGTCCATAACTAAATGACACACAGTGTTGGTGAGTAGACCAAAACAAGGATAATGGAAATCCAATGATGCCACTGTTCTTTGAAAACAGTCAGCTCTTTAATCTCAATACTGTCACTGAATTTAAAATCAGGAAGTCAGAGTTAGCTCAGAGTAGCCTCTGATTTCCACTGATGCTGGTAGGCCCTGGGCTTCCACTAGCTGGGCTCTCTACAGACTACCCGTGCTAAAGTGGGAAACAGATGTAAGTTGTACCCTACTGTTGATTTTGAACCCAATCAACCCTAAGAAGAGAACATTAAATGTATAAATGAGACAATGTGAGATGTTTTAATGTTAAAAAAAAGAATTACGTTCATTAAACATTAGTATTATAATACTAATGTTTAAAGTTAAACGTGACCATGAACAAGATTAATAAACAAATCTCTTCATCTGTTAAAATTTCTTGCCCAATCTAACCACTAAAAATCTATGTCAATGGATACAGATTTTTTAAGAAAAATGAATAGTCAAAAAATTTTAAAGAAATTTAAATAAAACAAAAAACGAAAACAACAAAAAAGGAGGTATATAAAAAAAAATCAACAAATACTCTAAGTACCATATTGATTCTATTACTTATTTTAAAAACAACGTCTTGCCAGGGTTCCTACAAGTTCCTACATTTTAAAAGTGTATGAGATTGACCACCATAAAAACCCTCACTATTAATTTTAAAAATATTAAGAACCCCTACAATTTATTAAGAAAAAAACAATGCAATAGAACAATGCACAACATATAAGAACAGGCAAATTGTAATAGCAGAATTGCAAGTGGTTAAGGAACATACGAAAAGATGCTCAAGGTCACTAGCAGCCAAGAAAATGCCAACGTAAAAAAATTTCATTTTCACTCATCAGAATGGCAAAAATTTTAATAACTGGTTAGTCAATCCTAGGGAGTGTAGAGAAAAAGTCCTATAATTTATAACATTGTGGGCAAATGTTCCAGTTAAATTCATTAAAATTGATATCACATCTCTAATTAATAAAGTCCATTAACTAGGTATCCAAAAGAAATGAGTGTAAAGGTTTTATACTAATATCTACCCTAGAATCAAAAGCAACATTCTGGAAACAACCAAAAAATAGCCATGAATAAAGAACAGTTGCAAATTATGATTTATTCATACTATGGATTAATGTGCAGTTACTACAAAGACTGAACTACACAGTCATGTATTGACTTTAAAAATATCCATGACATATTTTTAAGTGGAGAAAAAAAACTTTATACAATAATAAACATTATTTTTATAAAGCAAAAAGAAATAAACACACATGACACCATACATGCAAATCTACCTCTACTAGCGAAGGGAAAAGCACAAAAGAAAAAACACGTCACATTGCAAAAAAAGGTGCAGATAATGAATGGGATGAAATGTAGGCAAAGAATTTTACTTCAAATACATTTATAGCACTAAATTGGTTCTGAGGATCATGAAATGCAGTCATTTGAATAAAAAAATGTAAGCACATCATTAAGCCTTCAGATAAACTTTAGTATCTTCTAACTCCCTAACATATGCCAAGAAAGAGTCTCCTGTTTTAAGCTTGAAATTTGCAGAAAATTTTCCAAAATAGTTGCTAGGTCAAATCTTAGAAAATCTTATTAGTTCTTTTTACACATAGTAATCCAATTTTTGGTAAAAAAAAAAAAAAAAAAAAAAAAGAAAGAAAGAAAGAAAAAAAAGCAGTAGGAAAAACCATTTTTTTTTGTACAAACAAATGAAAAAAAGTGCACTATGAACTCACCATAGCACTATTTTGGATCATAATAATATATTATCTTGAAACCAACTGGTACTTCAGTATGGAGCTCCAAACTAGTTACGAGAGATTCTCCTCCACTGAGAACAGTTATGATAGGATTCCAGTGGATCTCACTCATTATTGGCAAATGTTTCTCCACAAAGAAAAAATAGGATAAGGTCTAAATAATACTACTCCACTGAAAATATTTAATGTCAAAGCATGGCTTCCAGCGTCAAAGCATAGCAATGACTATGGTTCATTTTAATATTACTTCTCTTTACACAATTTTTTAAAAAGCTATAGTAGAGAGATTAGATTTTGGCTCAAAAAATGCACATAAAGAATGCTAAGCCTTGACTTAAAAAGATCTTTTCCTACCTTCACATTATCTGGATGCAGCCCCCCAGGGTGCTTGTCCATGTACTGACATAAATCAGTGTGCTAGAAGAAAAAAAGGGAAAATGTATTAACATCCCCCTGGCTATAACACAATGAATCAATATTTTTCTACTTCAAAGTCATCATTACTTTCCGGACAAAGCAAATATAAGACAAGTGGGTGGATTTTTTAGTGTATGCTGTTGCATGCTCTTCCAACCCCTGCTTTGACCACAATCGAATTATTATCTTTACCTCTAGGCTCCGTCTTACGTTAAACATATCTGGGTATTAGAAGAAATTCATGTCCACAATTTGTTAATTTGTTAAATGCCTAATTTTCTTCTCATTGAATATATATCTCTTAACTGAAAAAAAAAACTTACCTAAAAATATATACCTTAACTTAAAAACACTAAAGCACATACACACACACAATTAACCAATCCAATTACAATTTCAATTATCCTGTACTTTCCAAGTGGAAATGCAGGTTATGATTATTTATTTTATATGAGATGAAAATACTACAAATACATCATTCTAGTGAAATTAACCATTGGATTTATTTAAATTTTCATAACTATATTCACTAAAAGTAATTTTCAGATTCTCAGAACTTCTGAATATATTTGAGAAAATATTTACTTTATAAAACTTTATATTTACTACATAAATCAATAAAAATACTTTCAAAATTATAAATTAAGACAAATACATCCAGAAGTAATTTAAAAGGAACATCCCTAGATAGCAACTTATGCTGTTATTCTTTCAAATATCCCAAGCTCAATTTGCACACAATTATATATTTTTAAAAACTTTTTCTGTTTATATTATGAGCTACATAAAACTTTGAAAGAAACATGTAGAGTTGTTGTATAAATTTTTCTAATCTTATTGGAGGATACGATTTGTGACACTGAAACATTCAATCATTCTGTAAAAGCCAGTGATCGTGATTACTTGTGCCCCGTTTCAATTACTGAGGAGGTTTCAATTACTGAGGAGTTATAAGCTTTTGATACATTCAAGAACCTGTACCATGGCTGCAGCCATGATGACAACAGTTCAGATTCCTTTACTGAGTTTTCATTCCATGCCAGGTGGTAACTGCTGAGGATACAGAGCAAAATTTAGCATTCATTCATTGTTTATCATGTATTTCTTGAGCGTTTATTATCTTCCAGGCACTACACTAATCACTAAGGACACAGAATTCAATGAAATAGATGCAGGTGGGAAAAACCAGGCATGTCAGTAACAGTAAAATATGTTGTATATTAAGAACAGTACTGGGTAATGTTTGAGGACACAGTGAGGGAAACTTAATATGGTCTAAAGATTGCAGAAAGGCCTCCAGTAAGCGTTACTTCAAGTAAGACCTGAATAGAGAATGAAAGAGCTTAGCCAATGTTAGAACAAAGGGAAGGAAAACAGGACAGAAGAAATGCTCTTAGATATATTCTGAGACAATATTGCCTTTATCTTGCACCACCCAAGGTGTTTAGCTTCCAAATGAAAGTCAAACTCCATGAGGACAGAAACTATATTTTATTCCAAAATTATTGTTTCTCTGGTCCAGGTAATGACAGAGAAGAAGAACTAAATAAATAAAGGTTGAAACAGTTTTACATATAGTATAGCTCATTAAAAATGAGCCTAAAATATAATTATAATGGGTTCCATGGAGTTCTTCCTGACTATATAAAAGTTTAATCTATAACATGATACATAAAAATAAAGTATTAATTAAGATACTGCCCATTATACAATAAGATCCATGAAGGGAAGAACTGTAAGTTGCTTATTGCTTCACACACAACAAATAAAGTGGTAAGTAGAAAGTACATGGAACCACAACAATAATTATATATTCACATGTTGAAATTCCTTTTGAAATGTAAATAATTTTCAGTTTACAAAACAAAATCAAACTCACACTCTTTCCCAGATACAAGCGAAATATAATAAACAAGAAAAAATAACAGAAAGCCTGAAAATAAAGAAATAATATATCATATTATATGTTACACATTTGTTATTTGTATTTTATGATATTTATACTGGTAAATATCAATAAAAAAGCAAAAAATCAGCGTATCGATGTATATATTAGACACAATAGAATTCAGGGAAAATGTATTAAACACCTATTCACCTAGCAACATGGCGTATCACTATAAAGCAAATATTGATCAAAATAAAAGAAAGTGAAAATTTCACAAAATCTTGAAGGTTTAGCTTCCTTTCAAAAATCAACAAATGGAATTGACAAAAAATTAAAAAATAAAAAGAGGGCTATAAAGGATATGAGTAACACAGTTTAAAAGCATGTTTAATTTGTGCCCAGTGCACTTATGCTACACATGCTTAAAGAAGTGGAATGGTGCTGGGGACAGAACTCTCATTGTATTTCACACTTGACATACGTATTAAATGCCATTTGTGCATAAATAAATAAGACAAAGTCTCTGCTCTCATAAAGCTTACACTGTGTATTTTTACATACTTGTGAATTACTGTAATTTTTTTGCAAGAATAAAGTATTCAAGCTTTTTGTTTAAAAGTAAACAAACAAAAAACCCCACTAAGCTATGAGGAAGGAAACGTATCAGGAATGGGGGAAAAAGTTCCTGTCCCTCACGGTACACATCATATGCTTCTGCGCATATATGCATGCCCTATGATACTGCAACATGAATTACAAGAAGGCGGCTTCTCCAGAAATCTTGGGAAAATTGATAAAGATTTTCCCCAAACCTTTAAAAATTTAAAATTCATATTCCCTTAGCCGTATGGCATGGAAATGTATGCACGCATACACACAGGGCTGTCACTAGCTATGTAGCCTTCAGCAGGTTACAGAACCTCTGTGTATCAGTATCTTCATCCATGTAATGGGGATAATCCTAGTACACCTGTCTCATATGGATACTGTGAAAATTAATAAATAAATACCCATTATGGTTTTACTACACTGCCCAGCACGTGGCAGATGCTAGGGGTGATGGCAATGACGATTTTCTGTAGTGTGTTTAGAGTAAGAAGGGACATTTGGGAGGATTGCAATTAAAAATAGCATGATAAATACAGTCAGAAAACTGGAACTCCTCGGAGTAACACTGCATCCTTACATATGTATTCTTCCTGTCCGCATGCCCAGACATTCTCATTCACACTCCACAGCTCTGAGACTGCTTCTAGCACGTACACCACTAATCTCAAATTGCTCTGGGTGATTAGGGAAAAGAATCTGGACACTCTCAAATGGAGGAAGAGATAAGAGGTAGTACGAGGTCTTATTTCGTACCCTGGCAAACTTCTGTTTTATCTGCATTAAAAACTGTTTCTTTTCCCTCTCTCTTTTTTAATATATAATACTACGCCGGGAACTGCATTAGATGTGCCTAAATTACAAATTTCATTACATCTTTTTCCTTAGTTCAACTCATTGGATTATGTGACCCTTATGATTTGCATTGGTCCAGAAATACAGAACTACACTTAACAATAATGCTGTTATTCCATTTTTAAAAAGTCATCCTACACATACAAGTTCTGAATAGAAGGCCCCTACATCACATGCCCAATAGATCACTGTCCACTAATGAGACACAGGTAATCTCAGATCCATCTGGCTTGATCTATGGCTATTTCTTGTGCTAACACTAGAAGGAGTATCTTTAGACTAGGTGCCTGGTGACTACAGATCATACCCAGTCACTCTTCTCCTTCCAATCCCTGTCTTGGCTCTTGGCTAACATCTCTTCCTTCCTTCACTGTTACGCCTCACTTCATCTCCCTACACCTCCCTCTTATTCACTCTATTACCGCTGCTGTTCTTCTGGGCAATGCCTTTAGAAGCACTTATGTCTGACAGGTTTATACCTGAATGCCTAAGAACACTTCATCAATCTTCCATGGAGTGCATGGTTTTAAATGAAGCTATCAAGTGTGGCTAGATCTGCAGACCAAGCAGAAAAGTGAGAGCAGAAAAAGGCTGTAAAGGTTCAATCCCATGCATTTCTTTCAAAACCAGGTTCCTCCTTCCTCAGTGATGATTACCCATCAAATAGCATTTATTTGAGAATTTACATAGGTGCAGGAGTGTTTCAATGGATAGGAATTTGAAGAACGTATCTGAAACCATAACACGCTGAACATAAACATTTTCAGTAAAGGAGCCACATTTACAGTTTGGTTTTCTCCACATTGATTTCACTACTCTGTGGCTGGATCAATTCAGAAGGCAGGAGAGAGATCTTTCTTTGTAAAAAGGCAGGATATAGAAAGACCACAAAATATCTAAAAGACTTTTTACTCATAAGCACTTTCACACATAGAGTCAGTTAATTTCAATCATATGTAAACCTGAGAACTACATGACTAACAGTACACAGTCAGGAGACTTAAATAGAAAGACATGAAAGGAAACTACAGAGATAAATTATAAATATGATGACAATTTCAAAACAGGCCTGAGTGGAGAACAGCCCTTCAAAAGAATACCAGGAAAGAAAGTCCAGCCAAAGAAGAAGATGAGAAACCAGCTGGACTATGACATTCACCTTTTCATATTTTCCACTCTCCATTCTTTACTCTTTTTGAAATTGACTTTGGGTCAGGGAAAAGAAGCAATATCCCTCCACTGAAAGCCACTGGTAAAAAGGCTCTCTGAAGACCACTGACTGAGACAAGCTCTTGGATGTGAAAGTTCACCCATATTCCAGGGCAGAAACAAGTATAAGTCAATTATTAAATAGGCTTCATCATTTAGTATGCACTTATGTTTCTTTTTTTTTTTTTTTTATTTTATTTTTTTGGGGGGTACACCAGGTTCAATCATCTGTTTTTATACACATATCCCCATATTCCCTCCCTTCCTTGACGCCCCCACCTCGATTCCCCCCCACCCTCCCTGCCCCGGTCCTCTAAGGCATCTTCCATCCTCGAGGTGGACTCCCTTTGTTATACAACAACTTCCCACTGACTATTTTACAGTTGGTAGTATATATATGTCTGTACTACTCTCCCGCTTCTTCTCAGTTTCCCCTTCACCCCCCGCCCCCTCCCATACCTCGAGTTCTCCAGTCCATTCCCTGTATCTGCTTCCCTGTTCTTGTCACTGAGTTCATCAGTACCATTTTTAGATTCCGTATATGTGAGTTAGCATGCAATATTTGTCTTTCTCTTTCTGACTTACTTCACTCTGTATGACAGATTGTAGTTCTATCCACCTCATTACATATAGCTCCATCTCATCCCTTTTTAGAGCTGAGTAATATTCCATTGTATATATATGCCACATCTTCTGTATCCATTCATTTGTTGATGGGCATTTAGGTTGCTTCCATGTCCTGGCTATTGTAAAGAGTGCTGCAATAAACATTATGGTACAAGTTTCTTTTGGGATTATGGTTTTCTTTGGGTATATGCCCAGGAGTGGGATTACTGGATCATATGGTAGTTCTATTTGTAGTTTTTGAAGGAACCTCCAAATTGTTTTCCATAGTGGCTGTACCAACTTACAGTCCCACCAACAGTGCAGGAGAGTTCCCTTTTCTCCACACCCTCTCCAACATTTGTTGTTTCCAGACTTTGTGATGATGGCCATTCTGATTGGTGTGAGGTGATACCTCATTGTGGCTTTGACTTGCATTTCTCTGATGATGAGTGATGTTGAGCATCTTTTCATGTGTTTGTTGGCCATCTGTATGTCTTCTTTGGAGAAATGTCTATTTAGGTCTTCTGCCCATTTGTGGATTGGGTTATTTGCTTTTTTGGTATGAAGCTGCATGAGCTGCTTGTATATTTTGGAGGTTAATCCTTTGTCCGTTGTTTCATAGGCAATTATTTTTTCCCATTCTGAAGGTTGCCTTTTAGTCTTGTTTATGGTTTCCTTTGCTGTGCAAAAGCTTTTAAGTTTCATGAGGTCCCATTCGTTTATTCTTGATTTTATTTCCATGATTCTAGGAGGTGGGTCCAAAAGGATGTTGCTTTGATGTATGTCAAAGAGTGTTCTGCCTATGTTTTCCTCTAGGAGTTTGATAGTGTCTGGCCTTATATGTAGGTCTTTAATCCATTTGGAGTTGATTTTTGTGTATGGTGTTAGGAAGTGTTCTAATTTCATTCTTTTCCATGTTGCTGTCCAATTTTCCCAGCACCACTTATTGAAGAGGCTGTCTTTTTTCCATTGTATACTCGTGCCTCCTTTGTCAAAGATAAGGTGCCCATATGTGTTTGGGCTTACTTCTGAGTTCTCTATTCTGTTCCATTGATCTTCCTTTCTATTTTTGTGCCAGTACCATACTGTCTTGATCACTATGGCCTTGTAGTATAGTTTGAAGTCAGGAAGCCTGATTCCACCAACTCCATTTTTCCTTCTCAAGATTGCTTTGGCTATTCGGGGTCTTTTGCGTTTCCATACAAATCGTAAGATTTCTTGCTCTAGTTCTGTGAAAAATGCCATTGGCAATCTGATCGGGATTGCATTGAATCTGTAAATTGCTTTGGGTAGTACAGTCATTTTCACGATGTTGATTCTTCCAATCCAGGAACATGGTATATCCCTCCATCTGTTTATGTCATCTTTGATTTCTTTCATCAATGTCTTAAAGTTTTCTGCATACAGATCTTTTGCCTCCTTAGGCAGGTTTATTCCTAGGTATTTGATTCTTTTGGTTGCAATGGTGAATGGGAGAGTTTCCTTAATTTCTCTTTCTGCTCTTCCGTTGTTAGTGTATAGGAATGCAAGAGATTTCTGTGCATTAATTTTGTATCCTGCTACTTTACTAAACTCATCAATGAGTGCTAGCAGTTTTCTGGTAGAGTCTTTAGGGTTTTCTATATATAGTATCATGTCATCTGCAAAGAGTGATAATTTTACTTCTTCTTTTCCAATTTGGATTCCTTTAATTTCTTTTTCTTCTCTGATTGCTGTGGCTAAAACTTCCAAAACTATGTTGAATAACAGTGGTGAGAGTGGACACCCTTGTCTTGTTCCTGTTCTTAGAGGGAATTCTTCCAGTTTTTCTCCATTGAGAACAATGTTGGCTTTTGGTTTGTCATATATGGCTTTTATGATGTGGAGGTAATTTCCTTCTATGCCCATTTTCTGGAGAGCTTTGATCATAAATGGATGTTGAACTTTGTCAAAAGCTTTTTCTGCATCTATTGAAATGATCATATGGTTTTTATCCTTCAATTTGTTGATATGATGTATCACGTTGATTGATTTGCGTATATTGAAGAATCCTTGCATCCCAGGGATAAACCCCACTTGATCGTGGTGTATGATTTTTTTAATGTGCTGTTGCAGTCTGTTAGCTAGTATTTTGTTGAGGATTTTTGCATCTATATTCATCAGTGATATTGGTCTGTAGTTTTCTTTTTTTGTGACATCTTTGCCTGGTTTTGGTATCAGGGTGATGGTAGCCTCATAGAATGAGTTTGGGAGTGCTCCGCCTTCTGCAATATTTTGGAAGAGTTTGAGAAGGATAGGTGTTAACTCTTCTCGAAATGTTTGATAGAATTCGCCTGTGAATCCATCTGGTCCTGGGCTTTTGTGTGTTGGGAGATTTTTAATCACTGCCTCAATTTCTGTACTTGTGATTGGTCTGTTCATGGTTTCTATTTCTTCCTGGTTCAGTCTTGGAAGATTGTATTTTTCTAAGAATGTATCCATTTCTTCCAGGTTATCCAATTGATTGGCATAGAGTTGCTTGTAGTAGTCTCTCATGATGTTTTGTATTTCTGAGGTGTCCGTTGTGACTTCTCCTTTTTCATTTCTAATTCTGTTGATTTGCATCTTCTCCCTTTTTTTCTTGATGAGTCTGGCTAATGGTTTATCAATTTTGTTAATCTTCTCAAAGAACCAGCTTTTAGTTTTATTTATTTTTCTTATGGTTTCTTTCCTTTCTTTTTCATTTATTTCTGCTCTGATCTTTACGATTTCTTTCCTTCTGCTCACTTTGGGGTTTCTTTGTTCTTCTTTCTCTAGTTGTTTGAGCTGTAAGGTTAGGTTGTTTATTCGATCATTTTCTTGTTTCTTAAGGTAGGACTGTATTGCTATAAACTTCCCTCTTAGAACTGCTTTTGCTGCGTCCCATAGGTTTTGGGTTGTTGTGTTTTCGTTGTCATTTGTTTCTAGATACTTTTTGATTTCCTCTTTGATTTCTGTAGTGATTCCTTGGTTGTTTAAGAGTGAATTGTTTAGCCTCCATGTGTTTGTATTTTTTGCAGTTTTTTTCCTGTAATTGATATCTAGTCTCATGGCATTGTGGTCTGAGAAGATGCTTGATATGATTTCAATTTTCTTGAATTTGCTGAGGTTTGATTTGTGACCCAAGATGTGATCTATCCTGGAAAATGTTCCATGTGCACTTGAGAAGAAAGTGTAGTCTGTCGTTTTTGGATGGAATGTCCTATAAATATCAATTAAGTCGAGATGGTCTAATGTGTCATTTAAAGCTTGTGTGTCTTTATTTATTTTCTGTTTGGATGATCTGTCCATTGATGGAAGTGGGGTGTTCAAGTCTCCCACTATAATTGTGTTACTGTCGATGTCCCCTTTTATAGCTGTTAGCATTTGCCTTATGTATTGAGGTGCTCCTATATTGGGGGCATAGATATTTACCATTGTGATATGTTCTTCTTGGATGGATCCCTTGATCATTATGTAGTGCCCTTCCTTGTCTCTTTTAATAGTCTTTACTTTCAAGTCTAATTTGTCTGATATGAGTATTGCTACTCCAGCTTTCTTCTGACTTCCATTTGCATGGAATATCTTTTTCCATCCCTTGACTTTCAGTCTATATGTATCCCTTGGTCTGAAGTGGGTTTCTTGTAGGCAGCATATAGAAGGGTCTTGTTTTTGTATCCATTCAGCCAGTCTGTGTCTTTTGGTTGGAGCATTTAATCCATTGACATTTAAAGTGATTATTGACATGTGTGTTCCAATTACCATTTTCTGAATTGTTTTGGGTTTGTATTTGTAGGTGTTTTCCTTTTCTTGTGTTTCCTACTTAGAGAAGTTCCTTTAGCACTTGTTGTAAGGCTGGTTTGGTGGTGCTGAATTCTCTTAACTTTTGCTTGTCTGGAAAGCTTTTGATTTCTCCCTCAAATCTGAATGAGATTCTTGCTGGGTAAAGTATTCTTGGCTGTAGGTTTCTCTCTTTCAGGACTTTCAGTATATCCTGCCATTCCCTTCTGGCCTGCAGAGTTTCTGTAGAAAGGTCAGCTGTTATCCTGATGGGTTTTCCCTTATATGTTGTTTGTTGCTTTTCTCTTGCTGCTTTTAATATTTTTTCTTTGTGTTGAATTGTTGTTAGTTTGATTAATATGTGTCTTGGTGTATTTCTCCTTGGGTTTATTCTGTATGGGACTCTCTGTGCTTCTTGGACTTGGTTCATTATTTCCTTTCCCATGTTGGGGAAGTTTTCCACTAGAACCTCTTCAAATATTTTCACAGACCCTTTCTTGTTTTCTTCTTCTTCTGGGATGCCTATAATTCGAATGTTGGTACGTTTAAGGTTATCACTGAGGTCTCTGAGGCTGTCTTCTAGTCTTTTTATTTTTTTATCTTTTTCCTGCTCTGTGGCGTTTATTTCTTCCATTCTATCTTCCAACTCACTTATTCGTTCTTCTGCCTCAGTCATTCTGCTGGTTAGAGCATCTAGAGTATTTTTAATTTCAGTTATTTTGTTATCCATTGCTGTTTGTTTTTCTGAGTTCTTATGAACTGTTTCTTGTACTTTCTCTAATTTGTTATCGAGATTTTGTATCATTTTTACTATCATTACTCTAAATTCTTTTTCAGGCATTTTTCCTATTTCCTCCTCATTTATTTGGTCTTGTGGGTTTTTTTCCTGCTCCTTTGCCTGCATGGTGTTTCTTTGTTTCCTCATGGTTGTCCAAGCTTTTGGGGTTGTTTGTCCTGGTGATAGAGGTGTTTATAGAAGACTGTCCAAGCCTCAGACTAATGTCCAAGTATTGGATTAGACGAATATTCAGTCTAGGAAACACATACATGTATAAGACACACAATTATTGAATCCGTTAGGACATAAGGCTCTAGAAAGACCTGACAGAACCCCAGTGTGCTATCAGATATTCAGAGAGAAACCCAGCAGAAATTGACAACTGAAACAGAACAAATCAGAGACAAAAGCAAAAGCAAACAAACAACAAATAACACCCTACACATACAAACATCAATCCAGGGAGATTTTGTAAGCTAGGATCAAATATAGAAATGAGCTGGAGTACCACCAGAGAGAATGGAGATTCTCAGAATGTAATTAGACAACTGTACTAAGAACTAAGATAAAGACAAAAGCCTAATATTAATACCAAGGCAGTGCATCATCTGGAGAATAGAGCAAGGAGTCTGAGCAGACCGATAGTGTTGCTTATAAGTATGTTAAGATAAAATACACTTAAAATGGCTGGAAGAAAGGGGAACAGAAGAGCGTAATGTGGTTGGAAATATGCAAAGAAAAAGAAAGGAATAGAAGTGTATAAAAGATAGGGATGAAAGGAAAGTATGAAAGATATTTTGTCCGTACTACCAAAAACTTAGCTAGATATAGAAGTATTCTAAAAGGCAAAAAAAAAAAAAAAAAAAAAAAAAAAAGAGTAAAAAATATCCTTATAAAATTATGTTGTAAAACTTGTAGATCCCTTAGGGCTAAGATCGTATTTAATAAATCAAAAAAAAAAAAAAAAAAAAAAAGAGAATGGGAAAAAAAAAAAAAAAAAAAAATCCAGAACTGATCCCCGAATGGACCAGTTCAATAGGTATTGATACTACTATTTCTGTTTCCTTAGCGTCTCAGCTGTAAGTGTCCTTTTCCTTGCCTTGGGTTTTTTTTTTTTTTGCGTTATTCTGTGACCAGCAGAGGTTCCTTTATTGTTCGTCTGTAAGCCTCGGTGTGTGGGGAGGGAGAGGGTGCAATAGTGGCTCCTTCTCCTGGGAGGGAGTGAGCAGTGGCGCACTGTTGCTTCAGTCAGGCTTGGAGGTGCCTGTTGCAGAGGGCGCTGGTGGCTCAGGCGTACACAGAAAGTCTTAGAGTTGGGCCTCTCTCGGGGTTTTTTCTTTTTGATGCTGGTTTTTTTTTTTTTTTTTTCTCTCGGCAGCCTCCCTGCTGCTGGCGTTGCAAGGAGTTTTAATCTAGCCCCGCCCGAGCGCCTGAGGGTGCTTGTTATCCCTGAGCGCCTTATGTGGCCCCGCAGGGCGTCTCTCCGCTGCCTGTTGCAGAGGCGCAGAAAGAGAGAGAGAGGCTATGCGCGCGGCTCCTCCTCCCCGCCCGGGAGCCTGCAGCCTCCAGCCGCCATCATGGCCGGGCAGCTCTCAGGGATCGGCACTCCTCTCCATGGACCTCCTCCCTCCTGTCCTCTCGGTCCGCCACCCTACCGGCAACAATGTTTCTCCCCCGAACCAGCTCTCCGGTTCCCACGCTCCCGCTCCTGGACCCTCCGTTCAGCCACGGATCGATGTCTCGGTCCGGGAACGCTGAGCTGCGCTGCGGACCCTCTGTATGTTTCTCACTCCCTCCCGTCTGCCACAGCTCCGCCGCTTCACCCTCCTTGAGCCCTCGTAGATGCCTCCCTACCGGCTATGTCAGGCTCTCCGCAGCCCTTTCCGGTGTCCGAGGCCGTCTGCTGGTGTTCAGCTGGCTCTCTGTGGGAATGACTGTGTCCTTCCGTGCATTCCCAATGCATCTGTGGAGAGGGATGCACTCCACGTCTCTCTACTTCGCCGCCATCTTTTTCTCTATGTTTCTTTTTAATCAATGTATTATCCATGAAGTGAGGTTTTCCAATTGCTGGCCCTTCAAATGATCAGACCTCTTACTCAAAAGATACCAAGTTCCTCAGAGAAATTATGCTTTTGTATTAGCATTGGCTTTTAGGCTGGACTTTATTTCTTAAGCAGGAATCTAAATAGAGCCCCTTCCCCAAAACATGTATTTTTTTTCCATTCTCTTATGTTAAGCTTGGTGTCTACAATATTTGTCAGCTAATTTTGCTGTTTTTCAGAAGCACTGCCAAAATATGACATGGAAAATAGCACAGGCCTATTTTTAGCATCTAGGCTAAAAATAAGGATGTCTTTCCATGGGGATAACCAACAGAAATCCTCGCTTTAAAGTTATATTACACACAGCCTCCACATTTTTTACTTTTTTTCATTTAGTTTTCCATTTAGACAGCAAGAGAAGAGTCAGTATATTCAGGCTTAGTATAATTTTTATTATATTAAAAAAAAGTGCTTCACAAGAGTAAGAATAGGGAAAAATTCCAGAAGATAATAAAACTAATTCTGAATTTCCGTCTTCTTAAGGAATAGGTTTATTTTACATTTAAATACCAAGGTTCAGCTATACTTTTATTTTGGATTTAATGAAAATGATTTACAAAACAAAAAAAACAAAGTGAAAACATGCAATTGAAAAAAAAGATGGGATATGTTAAGAATTAGTTGATAACATGTACAACTTGGAAGCATAAAATTATAGAGCCCTCCTTTTCTGGACTGAATTTGATTGTTCAAGGAGATCCCTGGTCCTCATCTCAGTTTGATTACACTCCAATCTCTTTCTTATAATGGGTAAGTGACCCGTTATAAAAAAAAAAAACAAACAACAAACCTTTAAATAGTACTCTGACTGGTAAGAGAGCAAAGCAAGAAACCTACAAACATCTAAAGGACAAGAGCAATTATTTCCACTCTTCCATGGTACTGCACAGGGTCCCAAAATTAATGGCAACAATGGTAACTGTTGGTGTACCCAAGGCAGCAAGTGTGACAGATGCTCACTTGTGATGCTTACTCTACTACTGGCTAATGTCACCTTTACCACCATTGTCCCATGTCTGGGACACATCACATGCACTCCAACTAAAACCACACTTTAAGAATAGTTACACGTTTTGGTAGAACTCACTATCGTTTTAGTTTTTAATCTATTTCACCTGTAGCTCATTAAAATCATGTGACTCACTAGGGAATAGCTGCTGCTACAGGCAATTGAAAAAAACTTATAGAAGTTGAGCCCTCCTTTCTTCTACAGCAATCAATGCCATTTTCCTCTGGCTATAATCTGTTTTAATCAGCCTACATTGCTGTAAGAATTAATACATCAAATTACTGAGCAGTTAGTTTCTAACTGCTCTTATATGAAGTCCACAGGTTTAAACCGACCTTGAAATTGCATTTTTTTCATTAAGCTCTATAGTACTCATCTATTTATTCCCAACTCATAATTAATAAAATTTTAATGTCGTGTTTCAATACATGAGCAGTATTCATTAGTGAGAAAAAATGAAAAGAAACATTAATCAACTTTCCCTTTAAAACAAAATCACAGCCATTCAAGACGCTTTGTACAGAAGGTTTGTACCCGCTATGTACCAAAGGGACCCACTTTTAAAACAGTGGTTAAAAAATAAAAGTTCGTAAGTATTCCATTAAATGTTATTTAGGCTTTTTGCAAATGCACTGAAATCCCTTATCTTTAATGACAAAAACAAGACATTCATGAACAAGTACAAAAGTACTATCTCTTCCCTCAAAACTAAAAACTCTAATTATGATTACTGTGCCTTAAGTTGCATCACAGGACATGGTATGAAAACAGAGAAATCTATTTCAACACACCCAAAAATATGTTCTTAAATGGAATATTCTCAAATATTCCACTGTTCCTGCAAAGACTTATTTTACATATTCCAAAGCCTATTTCTGGGTTATTTTATGTTCACCTGTTTTTACTCCACTTAGGAAATGTTTGAAATTCTACCAGTAAACCACACACATACTTCCAGGGGAGGGCAAGGATAGTTAACACACACATTAGTTAATACTACATAAAAATCCTCCCACAGTAATCACACTGCCTCAGCTTATTCCTAATTAAATTAGTCTTTTTTTAATCATACAATGTATTTTTTTCCTTTTTGGACATAATAAACCTATATATGACTTAGTGATCCCATAATTCTGCCTAATTGGTTTCAGCTGTCACTTCTGAATCCAAAATGCATGGGCAGCCTGGGGCTGGTGACTGGAATAGGAAGCATATTGCCAACCACATTCCCATCATGTAAAACCAGCAATCTGAAAGATCTTTTTCATTAAAACAAAAAACTTACTACTTGGCTTCTGGCAATGACACTATGGGTAGAAAGATTGTATAGCTCTACCCCGGCAGTAAGACTGTCATGAGCCATTTTTCTCCAATAAAAAGAATGCAGGCATTTACTTTCCAGTAGTTCAAGTGTCTGAAGTAGTTTCAATAATGTAGGGGCTTAATTCATAAACCAAACACATATCTGTATCCATATAGCTATCTATGTCCATATCAATTCATAACACTTCTAGGCAGTATAAATGACAGTCCTTTTTTAAATTAAATAAATTCAAAGTATAGATAAGGGAAGTTTCAAAAAATGGGGGGAAGCCTTCTAGAAGAGCATTGTGCTCTACAGAACCAAACGCTATTCCTGCATTAGGAGACTGTATAAAATGTGCTCTCTTGAAACAGTGAAGGAAAGAGCTACTCAGCATGGTTTATATGCCCTCTGGCACACCATTCACAAGCCTAAGCCATATAATAAATTTTAACAGTCAAACAGCCACTTTAAAAAGATTTTCATGTTATTTTGAAGCCACATTTAAAAGGAAAAATAAAAAGCCAATGGGTATAAAGAATGGAATTCTCTTATCATCCAAAAACCTCAAGAATTTGGGGGAAAAATAAAAAAGAGGTTAACAAAGTGGGCCATAAAAAATTTTTTGGAGTCAAAGTATGAGTTGGAAAAAAAAAAAAAAAAGAACTGGAATAGTTCTCAGGACCATGTTAACTCTGAAAACACCCTCTGGAGCTGCCCTACTAGAAATGCGAGACATCCTGAAATTATATGGTAAAAGCAACATGAGTGAAAAGATTAGGAACAGAGAACTAAAGCGGAAGAGAAGAGAAAGAAAGAGAGGGAGAGAAGACAGAGGAATCAAAGGTGGCTATCCTGGAATAACACTTTCTGGCTACAAAATAGAATAGAGGGAACCTTTTTTATAATCTGGGTCCTAATGGGTAAGAGTAACACCCACATAGGGACTGATCATACTAGATGTGCACTTCAGAAAACTCTGAATTATAATGTAATGCTCTTTAGGTACATGTTATTTTCTTTCTAATGTTTACTGGAGTATAGTTGATTTACCATGGTACATATTATTTTTAATTTTAAAAATAGTAATTCTGTAGCAATCTGTAGTAATAATAATAATCGCAAGGAAAATATTAAACAATTATCACTTGTTAACTTTGTCAACCTGTCTTTCTTTTTGGCATACCGACTGATATTCAAAATATATTTTCAAACTCACAATGGATAAAGTATTGCAAAATGTATGAAGATGGATAAACAGTATTCACAATTTAAGAGCTTACCAATAACTGTGGGGGAAATAAGAATGACAATAACACTCTCTCTCTTAACTTAAATGAAACAATTATAGCTTGGTTCATATCATTTGACCAAGTAGTGACAATTTTAGGTGGTACCCCCCCCCTCCCCGCCAGAAAGAAATACAGAGGGATATATTAGAAGCAACGTTATTATGTTTTTACAATGTAAAACACCTTAGAGTTCTTAAGCATGGTTATGAATATCTGATTATTTATGGAGCAAGAGTTGTGTGCTACAGACTCCAAAATGGGACACATCAAAATCTCCTGAACTGGTGAAACAGTTTGAAAAATAAATTTATACGACAAATGGAAAGCTCATTTATAACTTCAATTAAATCCCTGGCTGGTGGGAATGAAAAGGATATAGAATGACCAAGCTTTCAGGCAATGTCCTGACAACCAGTGACGTGTATGAAATGTATGTTTGTTTATATCATGAAAGAGACAATTCATATCACTATTCTTGTGGCACACCTGAAGCATAAGTACGTTATAAGTACGTTTGGGTAAGATCTATTTTTTTCATTAAATTATTTCAATATAGTACATAAAGGGGCAAAAGTAGTTTAGGTTTCCTCAAACTCTATGAGTAACAGGATCACACCAACATTATTTTTTTTTAATGCAAGTTTTTACCTACAGGGTCTGACACTCTGAAGCATGAGAAATTGAAGAATAGTAAGACATATTGTAAAGGGTCCACAAAAAATTGTAAAAGTTTTGTTTGAAGCAGCAATGAATAAAAAGTCCTCAGATCACAGAGGCGTTAAAAAAAGACCCATGAATTCTTGTATTCTGAGCATTGCCAAAAGTTAAAATGAAGTAGAAATTCCAAAGTATCTTATTTTTTTTTTTTTTAGGATCTACAGTCAGAAGTCAAATTTCTGACTTATCTGACATAAACAAAAAAATTTTACCAAAGATCAAATCATCACTCTTTCTCTTTTCTTACACTACTTGCTTTCCTCAATCTATGTACAAAAGAAATGTGCTTAATTCCTTGCCATGCATGAGTATGAAATTTAAAATACTCTGGAAAAAGAACTGCTTTATTTTTTTTCTCCATCATTAGACACTTGCAAACTTGCCAAGATAATAACTTTCCCAGGAGCTTGACATATTTGGCAGATATAGTTGATATTTTGAATGTGAATTCTGAAACTTCAAGAAGTAAAGACCAACATTATTGCTCCTCATGATATGTTTTAAACTTCTATGCCAAAATCTACTTATAAATTCAGTGAATCAGAGCTAAAAATATCTTTTCATTTTCTTGACTTAGTGCAATTTGCCATAAAAAGGTTACTGAAAAAAATTTCAAGAGAAAGAATAAAATCTCACCAAGCCTGTCTGGGATGAATTCAGGTAGTGCTTTCCTGATGCTGTGGTAGAAAATACCACTTGAAAGTCAGTCCTAGCAAAATTTAATAGAAGCTATTGATGCTTAAATTTTAAATCAATTACCAGAAAAATTTTAGAAAATCATAGTGGAGAATTTTGGGCAAAATATTTCAAAATTTACTTCAAAATAAATTAGTAGGCCTAGCATGTAATTATTATAATCAACATATAAAGCTGGTTGTAATAATTTCTATCAAGAAAAACATAGCAAAAACCATTCTTGACATAGAAGGTGACCACATTTGTACTTGACCCTTGACCCTATCTATGATACAAAATCTTGTGGTAGTAAGCAAGCTGATTTAGTGCCCTCATTGATAAAACGTGTAGTTTTTAAATGTTAAAAAGCCAGAACTGGGCTTCCTAGGTGGCACAGTGGTTAAGAATCCGCCTGCCAATGCAGAGGTCACAGGTTCAATCCCAGCTCCAGGAAGATCCCACATGCTGCGGAGCAACTAAGCTCGGGTGCCAAAAAAAAAAAAAAAAAAAAAAAAAAAAGCCAGAATTTAAAAATATTTAATAAAATATTTTAAAATAATCATTATTTAAATTTGTTTTATTAAGAATTTTAAATTTATCCAAAATTTAAACTATCAAAGAAAAGCACATGATTTTTTTTTTTTTGGGGGGGTACACCAGGTTCAGTCATCTGTTTTTATATACATATCCCCGTATTCCCTCCCTTCCTTGACTCCCCCCCTCGAGTCCCCCCCACCCTCCCTGCCCCAGTCCTCTAAGGCATCTTCCATCCTCGAGTTGGACTCCCTTTGTTATACAACAACTTCCCACTGACTATTTTACAGTTGGTAGTATATATATGTCTGAAGCACATGATTTTGATACTAATACGAAGGGTGCATGAATTTTAAAATGTGGATAAACTTTGGTACATAACTACACTTACTGATTTGGGACAATGGTAGCATTAACTTCTGTAAGTTTTTAAAAAGGTTAAAAAACTGCATATGTACTATATAAGTACAGTGTACACATAAACATATACACACATGCAACATGCGAGTATGAATCATAAAAGAAGTCTTCAAAAAAGGAAAACACACAGTAGCATTGGCTTTCTCTGGGGTGGTTGGATGCCAAGTAATTTGGGATATGTCAGCTAAGTTATGCTGTGATAACAAATAACTCTTGCTTACAATTTATTGGCCAAAGCAAGCCACAAGGCCATGCCCTAGTTTAACAGGGAAGGCAGGTATAATCTTCCTGTGAGGATTGGGACCCAAATACTAGAAAATAGTAATAAAGTCATCTACATTAAGCAAATCATACTCATTTTTTTTTACTATTACTATAGTAAGAATAATAAATACATATACATATATATTTGCATTGAACTTTAAAAGAAACTTTTGTCTAGGTTTCAATAACTTCCAAAGGATGCTACAATTTTATGAACTCAATTATTTCTCATCCAAAGTTAAATTTCTAAAATTTCTTGCTATACCAGGTTATTTTTTTCCCCTCTGAACTCTGACAATCTTTTGATTGTCTGGTATATGTCTGATATACTTATATATGTAAATCAGAACCCCACATTTTTAACAGTAACTTCCCTAAAAGATAACAGATCCCTATTAAATTAAAGGGTTAAATTGCATTTTAAAATTAATCTTTATGATGCTATGTCATCAGTTGGGTTCTCCAGGTGGAGTTTGGGGCTACAGTAGGCTTATTATGTAAAAGGAATAAAATATGTTTATTAAGTGAAAGGAATGAAAAGGAAGAAGGATTCGATAAAGGATGTGAAAGTGTGAGGCAGGCCAATAAAGCCTTGGCCAAAATGAGCAACAGATTTGCCCTGCGTTGGGCAGAAATGGCCAGGCTTAAATACCCCCACCTCACACAGTCACCAGACGCAGGATGCCTGGGGAAAGTCATGACCTCATTCTTCAAGATGGGCCCCTGCAGCTGAGCCAGATCCCGAGCTGCTGAGGGGGGATGCATTTTGGTGACCATATAGCTATGCTTGCTGCAGCTGGGCAAGTTCTCCTCTAAAGAGGATATGAATCCCCTATCTCTGCATCTGTCACACTCTGTAAGGGTTTTTAATGAAAACCTTGAAAAATGACTCTACATTTATATTACACACACACAATCATATCTGATGCACCTATTTTATGGAAAAATCCATATCAATTTGGCAGAGATTTATAGAGTTCCTACTGTAACTGTACTATGAGACATACCAAATGAGAAACCAGCTTCTGCCCTCAGGAAGACTAGCTGCCAATGCATCTTACACAGATGTCACAATGACAGAAGAATAATCATGTTGCCCTGCTCACCCTTTACAAGATACCATTCAGTTCACTGTATTTTTACTCAGGTGACGTCTGATTTAAAACAAACAAACAAACAAAAACCTTAATCCTTTCTTCTCTTCTTTTCTTCAAATAAATATTCTGTTACTAATCATCCCTCCCCACACCTTTTCCCCCCCAGCATTGCTGACTTTCTATTTTGCTGTTAGAATTAGATACTGTTCCTCAATACATTTCCTAAAATCCTAGCTAAAATACTCAATATTTCAGCTTTCCCTGCTGCTTCTCACTTCCCTATCCAATCAGAAAGGGCAGAGAAATAGGAAGAGGAGAAAAGAGAACCAGTTCGGTCCTCCAAATGTTCCTGATGATGGCTGAAATGAAAGCTAGTAACTGAGATCCAAAGCTTCAAAACAAAGATCACATATTCAAGAAAAAAGGAAAAACCCAGAAGATGGAAAATTCTTACTTAGCAAGTAGCTGCCATGACAAATTAGTTTTTCAGCTTCTGAATTATGAAATAAAAATGAGGCATGAGCATCTGTTGGGGATTTATAACTGAACTCATAGCTGCCAGGGAAAAAGGACTAAATTACTCACTTGAAGTTGGACATTAACTTTAGAACATTAAAGTTAACATTCTCAAAGGGAAGTCCCTAATCATACACAGCAATCAAAAGCATAATGAACCTGCAAAATAAGCAACCTATACATTCATTTTTTTTTTTTTTTTTTGGCACAAGGGCTTAGTTGCTCCGCAGCATGTGGGATCTTCCTGGAGCTGGGATCGAACCCGTGACCTCTGCATTGGCAGGCGGATTCTTAACCACTGCGCCACCTAGGAAGCCCCTATACATTCTTAATAATTATGTTTTAAAATCAGAACCCTTCACCATTGTTTGTTCCGTATACATACACTTGCATCGTAAAAAGGTTCCTGTTGGCTTTAAAATGCTTTCAAATGTTTGAGTGTGTGTTTATACAGTCTATCAACATCCCACAATCATCACAACAAACTATAAGAAAAAACAAACAAAATTACTAACTAATCAATTAATCATAAATATTTTCCATCAAGACAGGACATCCTAATAAGGGCACACGCACACTGTAGACACTGCTTGTGTGCCTAAAATTTTACTGATGGGATGATAATCTAATAACAATTAATTCAAATATCTTCACTCCCAGTAGCCTTGTCACATCTGATAAACTCTGATAATTGATAAGTAGTAAAGATTTATACGCTTCACAACCATTAAAGTGAAAAAATTATCTAATTACACAGTGCTTTACACAATGACAAAATCAAGCATTTGTTCATAACTTAAATTTATTAAGAATGGACGCAATTCCAAGGTAAAGATGGCAAACTGGACATACGTACGTATCCTGTACTCTCTGAATCCCCACCTACCAAAATTTTAGAAGCTCCAAAACAGATGGTAGCAAGTTTAGCATACAAAATGCAAACACACAACAATTGGATTATTAAACTGGCAGCAGGGAAAGCCTAGAAGCAGCCTTATTTGTATGACAGAATAACCAAAAGGCTCAGGGCTGGCACCAGAAAGTGGGAATGAACAGAAGGTCTACATATAGACATCTAAAATATTAAAGAGTGGTTGGACTTCTTTTCAGTAGATATTTAATCCTTATACCCTTATCCTCCGCGTACGCAGGTAACTGCCTCTCCCAAACCCAGAGAGCATAAAACAGAGAACTGGGAAACCCAACCAGCTAGGAACAGGCATACCATCCTGAAACAGGAGGAGTAAGTGGATTTCTATCCCCCACTCTGCTTCCAGAAGGTAGTTAACTAGGATGCTATCCTCTAGGCAGGAGTTTAGGAGAATCTTTACTAGGAATCTTACAGCACTGCAGGAAAGATGGATAGTGATATCAAGGGTTTCTCAACAAAGTGGCTTACTCAATGAAAGTCATGGTGAACCAGCTACCCAACACACTTGGAGCTCCCAATCAGGTTGTTACTGCACCATTTTTAAGTTGTGGCCAGTCAGCTAAGAATCACCAGCTACTACTCCACAGTCTCTAATATTAAAGACAGAGACCAAAACAAATAGGAAGGAAAAGAATTCAGTAGAAACAGAGAAAACACTATTTAAAAAGCTTCAAAAAAAAGATCATTAATTTTTTCAGTGAGTTAAGAAAAGGATATTATGAGATGGAATACTCTGAGAACCAAAAAGTCTTTTAGAGATTAATAACATTAAAATTTTAAAATTTCAATAGAATAGGTGAAACACAAAGTTGACAAAATGTCCCTTAATGCTGAGCTAAAGGAAAAAATAATTAGAATATAAGGGAGAAAAAGACAAGAAAATTAGAAGAGCAATCCAGGAGGTCCAACATTTATATAATAAAAGATCCAAAAAGAAAAGAAAAAATGAAGGGAGGAACTTCATAACAAAATAACTTAAGATACTTTCTTGGAACAGAAGGACATATGCACATTAAGAGCTCAACCTCATTAGTCACTAGTCACAAGGGAAATGCAAAACAAAATGACTGTGAGAAACCACTATATACCCCTATAGCCAAAAAGGCAGACAATAACAAGTATTGGAGAGGATGTGGAAAAACTGGAAACCCCACACACCGCTGGTGAGACTGTAAAATGGTGCAACCAATTTGGAACATAGTTTAAGACAATCCCTCAAAAATTTAAAGACAGTTTTCAGATGACTCAGCATGCCTATTCCTACATATATACACAAAAGATTTGAAAACAGGGACTCAAACAAATGCTTATACACAAATGATCATGGCAGCACTATTCACAGGAGCCAAAGGGGGAAAACAACCCAAACGGACATCAACCAATGAACAGATAAACAAATGTGATGTTATCCTGTTAACCAAGGTTTCAGAAGTGGAAATCTGATTGAAATAAAGAGGCTTTCTTTGGAGTTTGTTAGAACTGCATGTGGGAGACACAAATTCAAAGAAGCACTTGAATTGTGTTCTGTCAGACTACAAAACAGAAGAAGCATATAAAGGCAGAAACTGCAAGGCCACAGTTAGTTACATAAATTGTTTGTCAAGAGTTATAACTGGAACTGGCAAGAAGTAAGGGTGCTTGTTAAGCAAGGATTGGCTGGGGTCTGAAATGGTTGCGTAGTTACAAGGGGGGACCTTGAGACTATAAGGTTACAGTTGAGGGGTGTTGTGATAAACGCAGCTGGTGGTGCCACAGGTTCTGATACAGTTCAGAAAAAATTCAAATCCTCAGTGGGGCAGAGATGTGTCTAAAACCAGACCCTCAATGACTGCCTGACACTATTTTTGTATGCCTGATTTATGCTTATGCCATTATAATTTCAATTTGACATCAATCCATACCATGGACTACTATTCAGCCATAAAAAAGAATGAAGTACTGATATAGGCTATAACATGAATGAACTTTAAAAACATTATACGAAGTGAAAGAAGCCTGCACAAAAAGTCACATATTAATGATTTCATTTATATGCAATGTCCAGGCAAATCTATAGAGATATAAAGTAGGCTAGTGCTTGCTAGCAGTTAGAAGGGTAGAGAATTCAGAGTGACTGTTAATGGGTATGGGACTTCCGTTTATGGTGATAAAATTTTCTAAAATTAGGTAGTTGTGATGGTTCCCAAACTTTGAGAATATACTAAAAACCACTCAATTATACACTTTAAAAGAATGAATTTTGCTATTTGAATTGTATCTCAATAAAATTGTATGAAAAAAAAAAAAAGAATGGAAAGACATGAGCTTCCAGATTGAAAAGGTGCATCCAATGCAAATAAAGTTACATCTTGGTCAACTTTTGGCATCATCATGAAATTTCAGAACACCAGAAATTTAAAAAAAAAAAGTATTTTAACAGAAACAATGGAAACTAGACAACAATGGAGCAATTTCATGCAAATTCTAATGAAATTCTTTCCAACCAAGAAACCTTTATCTAGCCAAATGTCAATCAAATGTAAGTGCAGAATAAAGATATTTTCAGAAATGCAATATCTCTAAAAATAAAAATGTCCCACACACTCTTTCCTAGAAAGCTACTAGAAATTGTAAAATTGTGTTCACCCCAAAACAAAACAACATGAGATGGAGGAAGAAAGAGCTCCAGCCCAGTAGCGGGGGGAAGAGCACACCAGGAAACCAGTGACAGGAGATGCAGCAGGCAGCGGCTTGGGGAGGTCTTGAATTAATGGTAGAAATGAAAAATGGAAAATTATTATTAATTTCAGGGAAACCAGAAAAGTAATCACAGTATACTACATGCCTCAGCTACAAACAAGATTTATATTGACATAATAATGTAAATACTGAATTTCTGATCTAATCAAATTTATAATATATAATTGAGAGAATGGGAGGTTGGAAGGGTGGCAGGATAGGATGGATTCACTTGTTTGAAAGTGGAAAAAATTTTTTAGAGACCACTAAATTCCCATTTTTCACTGTAGGAATCAATGGATGATGCCAAAATGTGAATGATCAAGAAGTGGCAATAAAAGAGAGTCTTATTAAATATTCAGAGGAAAATCCGAAAGAATCGGTTAAAAGAGTTTAAAGTAAAAACAGCTATTTTTCATAACAAACCACAGAATTAACTCCTTATATGTACGTGATGTACAACTTGCATAAAAACAACAATCGCAACAACAAAAATGAATGATTTAATCCTGGTGTGGGTTGAACTGCCCTTTACCAAAGCACAAAATGCATATTAAGCTAAAACATCATGTGATGCTAACCAAGGAAATTTGATATGTAAGAAATAATAATAACCAGATGAAAGAAAACCATTCACTATAATGGTCATTATAATGATATGCATTTATCAAATTACTAATTTTGAAAATTGGTGAGAAGCTGCAGACACTCTATTTTGTATATAATAATGTATATTTCACTTAGAGATAAATTTGCTAATGATTTTTTTCTCCAATTACTTCATGGTCTCTTCAGACAGAATGTGAAGGTAGTTGGAATTATTGATCATCTTCATCCTGGTCTTGGGACCTTTCATTAGACGGCAATTTTCGTCCTTTAGCTGATACGTTGGTCCAGTTTCTCCAAGCTGATCATTACCGTCGGTCTTATGAACGCATCGCTCTCCGGCCTCCACCTGCTCCCTGAAGTATGCACAGTTTTTTCAAGATTATTATTTCCTTAACTTAAGAAGCATGGAAATAATTTCTTGAGAAAACACCAAACAATTAATACACACAATATGTTTTTTCCTTTCTAAAGGAATTCTTTTTATTACTGTTATCTTCCCTATGACTTCATTCGGAGTCTTTCTATTTTTTCAGCCCATTCTTCTCAAATATCACAGATTATACCAGATTCCCCATTAAACAACTGTAGTTTAAATGATGAAATTCAAAATTATAGTAAGAAAAATAATTTTTAAAGAAACCATAGTGGCATAGTGTACTCTCATAAAAATGATCTCAACTATAGTGGAATGTACTCAAAAACCGTGTGTCTTTGTAAATAAGCAGGCATTTTCTATCGCAACAGTTAAAGATCAGACATGCTTCCATCTTAAATCATGTGGATTAAAATACTGAACTATGATCAGGACCTCCCAATAAGGACAGCAACCACATGAAATAAAACTAGAACACAGAGAAGACAGGTATGATGTAAGCAGAAAAAAATAAACTACAATCTCAGCACCCAACATGATAGTGAACAAACACAGTGGAAAATGACTAAAGGAGACCGTGACTCCTTATTAGATGAGAAAAAGCCATTAGGGAAAAGGATAGAAAAGAAAATAGACTTTGTCCTGCCAATTAGAGAAATGAGACATTCATAACAGAGCACTGACTGAAAGCTGGCTTGTTTTCTTTTCATTTCTTTAATTTCTCCTTATGGTTCAGAGTTCTTTTATCTAACGTTGCGTGCACGTTCAGTCATCCACAATGTTTACATCTGTTCACTTGCAGTACTTGGTTCTGCATGGCAACCCACTCCTTCAGAATACAAGATCATAGTATCACACCGCAGAACTAGTTCTCCATATATGAAACTAAAACATCTTTGAAAGTCTTCCATAAAGAGAAGTCCATGAGTCAATTTAAGTTTTCCTATTGTTGTCACTAAAACATATATTTTCTAGTTCACAACACATGAAGATCTATAACTCAAATGGCACATGGAGATGATCTAGTCTAAGATCACAGTCAGCCACCAGATTTCAAGTAAGGGCTATATATCTGTATCCCTACAGCTGAAGGATAGTCCCCGGCACAGAGAAGACAGCCCACATATGTTGGAGGAAAAAAAAAATGAATGAATTATTAAGTGAATGACCATAACAAGCTGTGTTTCTGCTTCCAAAAATTATGCCAAATGGGATGTTTAAATAACAATGCAAATATTTGGGCGGTCCTTTGCTATGGAAACTTGGAGTTACCCAGATTCACACTCGACACAGGAGATGAGATGATGCAGCCACTGGAAAAGGCATGCATGGAGTACTGGACGTCTAACCGTGAATTTCCTCATCTGCAAACGGAGGGACCTTATACCTACTTCAGGTTTCAGTTGGGACTATGCGACATAACATATCTAAATTACATATTTCAATCCCTTGCATAGAGTACAGGTGAGGAACCCTCTCTACAATATTTCTGATGTAAATCCACTTTTCCTCTGCTGAATGCTTTTAGTGATAGGTGTTCATTACACTTCAAGGCACTGAATTTAATTTACAAGTAACACAAAACATTTGAACATTCTTCCCAGGATTAAATCAAAACTAGCCTCTCCAGAACTCTCACACTTGGCTTTCTTATCCTCTCTGGAATATTTACATTACCTCTTCTCTACTCTCTTCAGTATGGCTTCAATTCTCCTAAGTCTTCCTGGAACCTTTACTGGTTTCATGTTGTATCTGTTCACAGTGCCCTCCTAGGTGCATTCTCCTGTTTGCTTCAGTTCTTTAAGCCAAAGAAATTACTAGTCTTTTTCACATAAACTTTTTAAGTTAACTTTCCTCCACCCTGTTTTTCTTTATGTATGTATATATATGTAAAGAAAATACATATATATATATATATTTTTTTTTTTTTTGACGTGGACCACTTTAAAAGTCTCTATTGAATCTGTTACAATATTGCTTCTGGGTTTTTTTATGTTTTGGTTTTTTGGTCATGAGGCATGTGGGATCTTAGCTCCTTGACCAGGGATTGAACCTGCACCCCCGGCATTGGAAGGCGAAGTCTTAATCACTGGAAGGCCACGGAAGTCCCTCCACCCTTTTTTTCTGTATCAGGCTGGGCTGCCTTTTTTCTTTTTTTTTAACCAAATACACTGTTTTACTTCCCCACAGCAATTCACCTTGTAGGTTCAGCTCATCATTTCGCCAGATCATTTTTGACCCTGATTCCACCACCCCAAGTGTTAATACGGCTCCCAGCGACAACACACACACAAGTAGGTCAAGCACATCATTTCAATGTCTTCATCCAAGTCATCAATAAAAATATCAAATAGGACAAGGTCAAGGACAATGCCCTCCAGCATACCCTGATATAGACTTTTCTCCACCCCAATGTCAATTCATTAATCAATAGGCTTTGGGTGAAGTTGTTCAACCAGCAATAAACTGAAATAATAATCTTCTAACCACTGAATTTCAATTCATTGTTGATAAGGATCTCATGAGAGTCCCTGTCGCAACCTTTTGCTGAAATAAGAAGTAACACTGTTTCTTACTAAAAGGGAATGATTAGATTTGAACATCTAAAAATTTTTTGTGTGTGTTTTACTATTGTTCTATAGTAAGCTTATATGTCTATAAATTCAGAGGTTTGTTCCCTACAACTTTTTAAAAATCAGCATTACTGGGACTTCCTAGGTGGCGCAGTGGTTAAGAATCCACCTGCAAATCCAGGGGACACGGGTTCGATCCCTGCTTCAGGAAGATCCCACATGCCGGGGAGCAACTAAGCCTGTGCGCCACAACTACTGAAGCCCACTCGCCTAGAGCCCGTGCTCTGCAACAAGAGAAGCCACAGCAATGAGAAGCCCCCCCACCACAACAAAGTGTAGCCCCTGCTCACCACAACTAGAGAAAGCCCATGTGCAGCAACAAAGACCCAACACAGCCAATAATAAATTAATTAAAATAAAAACCAGCATTACTTATATCACCTTTATTCTTGATGATTTCTCAAAAATTATATTCAGTGGTTCTCTTTTCACAGTCTATAGATGTAAGTTATCTGGGACTACATAATGAACTTATTGTAGTACTTGTTTATGAGTAGAGTTTTTTTTTGTTTGTTTTGTTTTGTTTTTTTTGAGGAAGGGGGGAATGGGAAGAGCAGGGAACTAAGGAAAGTGTGTCCTATATCTGAAATTATTCCCTATATTGGGAAAATCCCCCGCTTTATGAATTTTGGTGGGAGGCAAGACCCAAATGTCATTAGAAAAGCCAAAAGGCCAGACACTCACCTTCTCAGGGGCCTGCGCAGTCAAAACATGGGCGTGGGACCTAGTGTCAGCTAACCAAACACAGCCAACCCTCACTTAGCACTAGGAGCTAACAACCCAAAGAAGCAGGGAGAATGCTGACACCATCTTGACATCATCAGTGGAGGTAATAACATTCAGTCACCCAGGGCAGCTGTGCCAGCCAAGGAAGTGACAAGGTCTGGAGCCGGCAGTCCTGGTGGCCGCGGGTGTGCAGTGGGCAGGTCCACGGCATGACTTTGGCTCTGGGTCCGGCTCTCCAAGCTCACACTGTTCCCGCCCATTTTTAAAGTCTTCCCAGCAGGATTGTCAGCCACACGTTAACCTCTCAATAAACTTTTCAGATTAATTCAGCTAAAGGGGATGTCTGTTGCTTGAAACAGAGAACTCTGACTGGTACATTTTTCAGAGCAGCCAGCCACTTTCATTCCTTTGACACAACTAGATGCTTTCTGACTATCCCATTGTCTGTGGTCTGCTCGACTTGTTATGGAGTCAGATTTGCTCTAAATTTTCTGCTTGGAAGAGAATTGTTTTGAGAGAAAAAATAAAGACTATAAGTAGAAGCTAAAGATGGAACATAAATAGATAAATAAAGAAAAACATTTAAAATTCATATTAAGTAGTTCTGCTTTCCCTTGGTTGTTTGCCTTAAGTAGTAAAACTATTAGAGTCTCTTGCCCTTCCTGCTTCAAATGGCACTTATTCATTCATATAAAAATTACCGGCTAGGCACCTGCTACGCGCCGGACACTCTACTGGGTACTGGAGAGGCGGCCTCTGCTCTTGTAAAACCCCAGTCTACCTAGCTCAGAGTCTCAGGTGAAATAGTTTTATGTGAGTTCATAACTAATCTCCCTTCTTACTGGTGTGTTCTTCTCGGCAGCCTTTGCTGGTGTCCTTGTCACTTTGAGGTGCCTTAATGTCATGCTGAGTGTGGAAGTGCACCAGTATTCAGTCCATGAAGCGCTCTTCCATTTCTGTGTCCACTTACTCATGCAGCATTTCAGCTACTGACTGCTGGACAAGAAACTAATCCAAAATTTAGTGGCTTAAGACAACCACCATTATATTATCTGTGACGATTCTTGGGTCGAAAATTAAGAAAAGGCATAGCAGGGGACAACTCATCTGGTTCCATGCAATAACCGTGAGCCTGGCATTTGCCCCTTAACCCCCACCCAAGAAGCCTTCTTCAGTTACATGTCTGGCACTAGACTGGCTGGGCAAATGGCTTGGCTGGGGTCCTATGTCTCAGGCCCACCTAACTTGATACTGTCTTCTGGGTTCTTAGTTCTCCTCCATGTAATCCAGGGCCTCTCCCCATGGTCTCTCCATCGGGACAACTGGAATTCCTACATGGCTGATCAGGATACTCAAGAGTGCAGAACAGAAGCTGCCAGGACCACAACTGGCAGAGTGACCCTTCCACCATGTTGCTTTCTTGGTTAGAGCAAGTCACAAGCCCAGGCTTGATTAAGGGGAAGGGACTACACAAGGGTATGAATAGCCAAAGGCATGGTTCCTTTAGAGCCACCAAGGTAACAAATGACCACACCTGTTGATCTCATCTAATCCCTTTGTTGGATATTATCTATCACCCAGACAACGTCCAAATCTCCACCCTGGATCTCTAGGCTAAATTCTAGACCCATATATCCAACTGCCTTATGACATCCCCACTTGCATATATAATAGGCATCTCAGACTTGACCACTTCAAGGCTGAGTTGCACCTTCCGGCAGTCTGCCTCATCTCTCCTCATAGCAGCTCCATTATTAAAGTTGTTTCAGCAAGAATCCTTGGGGTTGTCCACGACTCTTCGTCATTTCTCAAATCCCACATCAAATGCGACCAGCTCAACCTCAGGAATACATCCAGAATCCAGCCACTTCCCACCACCTCCACTGCTGACATCATCCCATGCTTAGACAACTATGACAGCCTCCTAACTGGTCACCCTGTTTGAGAACTTGGCCATCTTCAATCTATTCTTGAGAAAGCAGCCAGAGAGACTCAATTAAAATATAATCCAGATCAGATTATTTCTCTGCTCACCATCCTTTAGTGGTTTCCCATCTCATTCTGAGCAAAAGAAAAATTAATCAAAACAAAACCTTACACGGTCCGACACAATCTGGACCCCACCATGTCTTGAATTTTGTCTTCTCCTACTGTCCTCCTTGCCTGCTCAGGAGTCCCACTGCTCCTCACATAAGCCTTCTATCTGGCATGTTCTTGCCTTGAATTATGTCTTCCTTCTATACCTCCCTCAGATTTTTACCTAAATACCTCTCACCTCAGCAAGGCCTTCCCCCACCACTGCCATTTAAAGTTGTACCTGCATGCACATGTGCACATATATTGTATTTCCTAGGAAAGCAGAAAAAAAATGTTCAATTGCCTCAGGATACTTTAATCTGGAAACCAGAATACTGATGGAGAGCTACAGTTTTTGAGAACAGATGTGGTAAAAATCATGCAAATTAAAGCATTCTTTGTAGATTTAGAAATCGAAATGTATGAGGCATAGAAACCAAATAATTAGGTAAATTGTGTGGCAGGGTGAAAAGACAGAACATAACTTTCAGCTGCCAGTCCCATATGCTAACATCACACATACCTTTGACCATCAAATAAAACTATGAAGATGGTTAACACGAGCAGGCTGCAGAGTAACGAAGATCTTTAGGCACAGCAAACTTGGGCTAAAGTCTTGTTTTTACCCATTTAACTTAGCCAAGTGATTTAGTAACTCCTAAATTCTCTAGGCGTTCTTTTCGCTCACCAATTTTAAAAAATGGATAACAAAAACACATGCCTTTTGTACTTCATAGGGCTAACGATGGAATCTATTGTAATAACATTTATGAGCGAGTGTTTTGTAGAATGTAAAACTATAAAAATATCTTATGTGGAAAAAAAAATAGAAAAAAATACCTAATGTTTCTTTTGGTGATTCATAAATCCCTTTATGTGACTTTTGGTGACACAGTTGGTTTTTTTTCACGTGGAATATAGATTTTTCTTTTACATAATGGTGCACATTAGTTTGGATTATTTCACTGTGGAAGAAATAAAATGATTGCTCTAAAGAATAATCATGGTTAGTTATGTCTGTTGCTTTTCTTCTTATATTGATACACAATTATTAAATATGTAACAAAAATGCTGCTACACACACTTTGCTCTCATGCAATTTAAAACAGATCAGAATGGTTATGCACTTTAATGGTAATATATATTTACATAATCATGTTTACTATTAATATTCTTATTTCCACTTACGGAATCTGTGTTAGAGTTTTCAGCATGGTGTTAAGTAGGGTAATGTGACACTTATATGTCCTTGGCAAAAAATAAAAACTAAGTTGCTTAACTTTCTGTTTAAGTAGAAAAAAAACTTGTTAGCATTTTCACATCTTATATTTCTCTTCCATGTCTCAAACCCATGTAGGAAAAAAAGATGGCTATAATAATATTTTAGACCATCATGAAGCCACATACCTTTTCAAGCTAACAGAAACACTGCTTGGTTAAAGATACTCCTTCACATAAGACAACAACTGGAGAAAAGACATACCCAAAATAGTACACATCAGGAGGGCCCGCAGGTTACACCCATGAGCCGTGAGCAGCTTGCAGGGCACGTTTCCCAGTGTATGTCAGCCTTGCAGCTTGCAGATCACTATATCTACACGTTTTGAAAGCGTGTAAGAAACTAAATTTCAGATGTTTCAGGAGTTTCACCCAGTACTTAAGAGACAGCCTACGCTAACAACATCTTATTATCCACTGAATCACTTTAATAGTGACCTCCAAAGTCATTTCCTCAAATATTCTTTCACATCACTAAGTTGTCATCACTTATTTCATTATTCTGGCCCTCAGAAGTCTTTTATGTAACCTAAAATGTCATTCATGGGAATAATATAAAGCAGCCAGGCTTAGAGTTCTCTTTTAAAGCAGAAAACAAACAAACAAAAACAAATATATTTATACAGTGTGTACACTATCATAAATAAAAATCTTATACATTGTGGAACCCAAATTACATAGGTACCTCAAAAGACCCTTGAACACTTAATTAATTCTAAAGTCCAAAGGGGAAAAAAAAAATAAAGTCCAAAGGGAAAATCCAATAGTACCTAATGAATCTTAAATTATGTCACCTTCCCAGCATATATAGGGTTTTAATGGGTGTGAGGTATGGATTGTCTTACACTGTTTACCATACTCGGTCCCTCCCTCAAAAAAGATACTGTTGATTACAGGGAACTATAAAAGCAACATTTTTTAGAAAATAACTTTGATGTTAACAATTTTTAAATATGGCAATTATCATCATTAAATTTGGGAAACTGTAGATTAAAATGTTTGATGCTGATTTTAGGGTGTGCTAAATAACAAGACTCTGTGTGTGTGTGTGTTTGTGTGTGTGTGTGCGTGCACGTGCACACACTTTAGTAGATCCCAGCGAAATACACGGGGCAACACTCTAACTTACAAGTTTGCATTATGGAAACTTAAAACATTTCATAATTAAAATTAAATTTTAAATGGCTGCGTTTTCAACCAGTCTACAAAACTTATTTAAACTATAAAGCAGTTTAACTGTATTTAGGATTTAAATACAGTTACATCTTAAGTGCAGAATAGGGAAGGGTTGTGAAAAGAAAAAAGAAAGTTTCCTTTCCCCCTTCTGACAAAAAGTCCAACCTAAGTAAAGTTGAACATAAACAGGAGATACAATATTGCAATTAGGATTCAAAGTAAGATGGATCCGAGTCTACCTTTCATGCCACAAGACCCTAAAAAGCACTTCATCTCCCAGATCCTTAGGTTTCTCCTTTGTAAGGTGGTGATAGTCACAGATCCATAAGACTGTTGAGAACATCAAAAGTGAAAATGAATGTAAAACCCCTAGCACAGTGCCCAGCATAAAACTCAATACATTTTAGTGGTTGGTTTTTAGTATTGGGGTCATACTTGTCTTAAACATTATTTCACCTCCCTTTCTGATCCCTCACTCATCATCTCAAATCCACACATGCTCTCCTGTTTCCTACCCTATGTCCCTCCGCTAGATCTGCTCTAATTCCTGTGGCACGTCATGCTTTGAAGTTACTATCACCTTCCTACTGCTGTGAAACATGGAAGAAAAGAGTGGAATTTATTTCTGCTGGATACCCTGAGGAAAGCAATTTGATTTAAATTAATCCATTAAAGTACATAAGAATCTTAATTCTCCTTGAGATATTGGCATATGTTAAAAAAAAAAAAAAGCAAACAATGAAAAAACAGTGTAAGAAAAGAAAACCCTTAGGAAATATTCAGGGAAGTTATTTTTGTACTGGGCAGTCGCCACAGAGTCAGGTTAATACTGTCAGAGTCCACACCTTCCCCACTCTAACTGCGAAGACTCTTGTAAGGAATTTCTACTGCACGGAGCTCCCCCTGCACCGCCCACCTCCCCAACTCTGATTTCAGAGATTCACTTGAACATTTCACTTAAAATAAACAAAAGCCAAACAAACTTCAGTTGTAGCAACTTAAAGCATTTCACCAGAGAGAGCAAAAGGATAGGAGACGTGTAAATAGAAAAAGACAAAGAAAGGCGAAGAGGAGAAAGGCAAAGAAATACTGGGAAAGTAAAGAAATAAAGGTGGAGTGGAAAACAGAAGAAAAGGCAAGGCCGGGCAATCATAAGTCATGAATGACACCAGTGTGCCTCATTCCCTAAAAGAGAACAGGTTAATCTATGTCTGAGCTCCCCCAGAGAAGGTAGGCATGGAATGGCTACAGAGTACTGCATGTGTACACTCTTCTGTGGTTTATTGAAGAGGGCCTGGGATGTCTCCACGAGAACTGAGACCAAGGAAAATTTCACTCACACAAAGAAGAATAATTTCAAAAGTCAGTCTCAATCAGTTGACAAATATTTGCAGGACAGCAAATCTCTTTCCTTTTATGTGGCAACTTCCACAGAATATAAAATCATCAAATGACATCTGCTTCGATATGCACATTTTTAGCCTCAGAAATATATTTAATTTTCTTTTAAGATCTGAAAGATATGTTTTCACATTATTTTTGCTCATTTCTCTATCAATGTTACTGATTTTAGGGGCCAAACGTAATTTTTCTTCCTCTCAATTTAATTATCCAGTTCGGGCGGCAGGAACAAGTATATTTTTGAAACTTCTTTTGTAACGTTTTGTGGAAAAGTTAGTCAAGTATACCAAGAAAAATCTGGATTTAACTGAAATATTGCAACTAGACAGACTGGAAAATATGAAACAAAAATTCCAATTCTAAATCAGCTGAATACATTATTGACCCCCAAAACATCAATTAAACAAAAGAAATTATATTTGCATTGATGGGTGAATTGGCATCCATTCTTGGTAGCATGTAATATATGCAACTGCTCAGCTCTAGCTGTCCTTGCAGCCACATTACCATATTATTCAAATGTATCTATCATTTATATGTAAATAGACAAGATGAATGGCTTCTTCATAAGACAACAATGTTCCAATGACAGACACAGGCAGACGTTAGTTAGCAAGATAAAAATGTTGTAAATATTCATTCTATTATATATTTTTAAGGAAAAATGGACACTATTTCAAATTTCTTAAAAAGTAGTGTGGTAATTACAAAATGGGATCTTAATACATTCACAATACCAACAGCTATTCTTCTCAATAAAAGTCTCCACCAATGTCATTTTTCTCTTGTAAATTACATGTTCTCAGATCCATCTGTGAAAATTGGGATGTTAATTATCAGGGTTACATTTCATGATTCCACAGTTAAACGCTGAAGTGGTGCTACACAAATACCATATGTTTTTCTAAGAGAAACGGAGAAAGATTAATTATGAGTTCAAGTCCAAGTCTCAACACAATAAGATCATTACATTGTGTGCTATGCAAATTGGAAGTTTTAATTAATAGCTGAAATACTGAGGGGAAAAACTATGAAGTCTAAATTGTAAGTTTCAGGCTTTTCTCCACAAAAATCATCCGAAGAAGGATGCTTTTGAGAAACCAAGTTATAAATCCAAAGGGAAAAACATTTTTGTTGTCCGTGAACTTCCTTTGCTGGAGTGATCACCATCATGTTGTTTAATCTTCCTTGATAAACCTAAAAATTACAGTGTACACTAGCAACAAATAGGTTACAAACATCATATATCTGGTGAAAATTCTACTGAACATTTTTTTCTGGATTTTTCTTTAAGATACATATCATTCAAAACTTGCAAAATCACAAGTCTCGTGTACCCACTTCAGTTTAGCTACCTAAAAGACAAAGACAAAACTCTATGATAATACTATAAGAATTTTATTCATATTTATAAAATCTGAATTCTCATTTTACTCACCACATATTCAAACACAAGTGTCAGTGTCTCCTTGGTGTGGATGATGTCATGAAGCAGCACTATGTTAGCATGTTTTAGTCCTTTTAACAGAGAAGCTGTAAAATAAAGTGGACAAAGACAATTTATCATGGGTAACAACCGACTGATATGTTTCATTATCATTTTGGTACATCATCAGATGAAATATACCTATTTTCCCATTTTCCAAGCCAATAACAACATCAGAATCAAGGGCAGAGGAACCAGGTTTTCATTTAGATTAAATTAACTACAATTAATTCACCTGTTATTTGTTATTAATCTTTAGTTAGACTCCGTTATGGTCAGAGAACATAGTTGGTATGATTTCAACTGTTTTAAATTTGTTAGGGTTTGTTTTGTTACCCAGGATATCTCCTTATGTATGAAATATATATTCTGCTGATGTTGGGTGCAGAGTTCTATAAATGTCAATTAGAGCCTGTTGGTTGACTGTATCACTGAATTCTTCTACAGTATATATTTGCTGATTTTTTGAATAGTGCTTCTATCAATGACTAAGTGAGGGATGCTGACATCCGCAACTGTAATTGGGGATTTGTCAACTTCATATTTGAATTCTGCCAGTTTTTGCTTTGTGTGCTTTGAAGCTCTGTAGTTAACTATATGTACATTTAAGACTGCGATGTTTTCTTTATGACGTGGCCCCTTTTACCAATATACAATGCACTCTTCGTCCTTGGTAATTTTCTTTACTCTGAAGTGTTTTGTCTGATATTAATATAACCACTCCAGCTTGACTCTGATTAGTGTTCATATGGTGTAACTTTTTATATATTTTTTTTCTTTTGGCCTGCACCAGTGGCCATTCAGATAGAATACTCAAAGAACAGAAGCTTCCTCTATCATTGTTAATTATTTTAGCAACGCTATGTCTTCAATTTTGGTTTTTGGTATACAACCTGAAGAGAAAAAAAGAAAGACATTTTTTGCATGTATTCTGTCAGGAACTTGTAACTGCTCATTTATTCAATCAAATATTTATTGAGAACCTAGTTATCAGCACGGGTGGCCCTGGACGAACTTCAAGCCCTTGATACTCAATAAGACTGAAAGACCACCTCTTTAGAAAGGGATTTATAACACCAAGCATGAACCCGGATGTAAACTCTGGACTTTGAGTGATAATCATGTGTCCAGGTAGGTTCATCAGTTGTAACAAAGGTACCACTCTGGTGAGAGATGTTGACAGTAGGGGAGGACTAGGGTGGAGGATAGGGAAAGGAGTATATGAAAACTCTCTGTACTTTCCAATCTATTTTGCTATAAACCTAAAACTGCTCTAAAAAAATAGTCTATTTTTAAAAATAAAAATAAAAAGACATATCTATATTCTAACATACTAAGAGAAAAAGCAAATCCAGATTATTTAATATTTTACTCAAATAAAATGGTATTTTAGACGTGGAATCATCACGCAAAGGGGCTGCACTGGGCAGTCCCCATACGAGGCAGAGATGAAGCCTGCAGACTGCTACGTTCTCCTGTGACCCCAACGGATGTGAGAGCCTGTTTTTAGAGTTATTATTGCTATGAATTTCCATTGTCTTCACCAAGCAAACCTATTTCAGGACAATATGATATATCTGTAATCTTAAGATAAACTTCAATAAACACCTGATTGGTCCTAAGAAGGCCATCCAGACTGAGAACACTTGGTGCGGCTGGTTTCAACACCAGAAGACAGGAAGTGGGCTTCCTCTGAAACTGAATCAGGGTGTCGTCCAAGGCCAGGGAAGCCTGAGCTAACCATCATGGGGAGGCCCTCTCTTCCACCTCATGTATGAACCTGCCATGGGCAAGTTAGTTTCACCCAGTAAAAACCTCACAGTAAAAATATCTACAAATACATTTTATCTCAGCATTGTAAATGAGCACTCATGAGAAAATAATTACCAAAAATAACAATAACAATAAAATCACAGCACACAAACTTTGATGAAACAACCACTACACAGACGTACGATAAAGTTTAGTATTGCTAATTCCAATAATTTACAATCTTCCTTCTTTTAATTATTCAAATATTTCATTATATTTTAATTATGCAACCATCAGCCTCAAACAACTAAAGCTTTATTACACAGCTAGTTTCCAGGCATTAATCATTATTAATCTGGGGACAGCTTCACAGGTACTCATTTTAAAAAGGACACTTGGCCCTACGCTAGTCTTCTGAGGCGAACTCGTCCTCAGAGATCAAGGTTTCAAACCACAACAGGGTATCTGGAAGTGATGGCTGGGTACAGTACTTCACACCTAGCCTGTGCAGGAATAGGGATAGGTGACATGAATTAAGGAATTAATGAATATCACATTTATGAAAGGAACCTAGCTTTGTAAGGCAAGTTTTGGAAAGATATGATATTGTTTGTAATCTTGTCCAGTTTTCATTTTTCAAGTTGTCCCCTCAGTTTGTCAAATTCAATGATGACCCATCCTTACCAGCAACAGCTCCAAAAAAGTACTGAAGCTTACAATTCATTGATTTTCCCATCCCCTGAGAATCCTTTACCTAGGAATTTTGTTGTTCACCCCTCCCCCCCCTTTTTAGAACTTTTCTCCCATTACCGCCTTTCTTCTCTTAACATTTAGACCTAAACTGTTTCTCATTTCTCAAAGTAACATCTTCGTGCCCATCATTTCCCATTGTGTTTTTCCTACAACTTCAGTAAAATCAAATCTCTACCATCATTCGTCCTGGGGAAACCTCTTCCTGATGGCGACCAATATTATAGAAAAAAAGTCATGTCATTTTGTTACATGATATTTTTGACCATTTCTACATGAAGACTCAAAGCCTCCACATTTCATTCTATTAACTCTCAATTATTACAGATTTCCAATTTCTAACTATATTTACATACACTTTTTAAAACACACTATCAGTTAAATGACGACCAAGAACTGTATTTGAAAGCAAGCCCTTTTTCTTTTGAGATTAACATAACGAATTCGTATTTGGAAAAGGCTAAAAACACTAATTTCTGCTGATGGCAGAAAAATGGCATTGCAGGGCAGAAAACCGTCCACAATATCTACCAACATGAGGGTAGGTGACAGACCTGACTAACTTGGAGGCTGCCAGCACAACAGCCACTGCTCCAAGCCAGGTGCCAGATACTGTCATTCCTGCTGTTACCAAGGCAAGTGAGTCTCCCGGCTGCCAAGTCCATCCAGTGATTAACACCTACAAGTCCTAGAGCCACTATGCCTCCCTTTTCAAGACAAACACTGTCAAAATAATACTCAAAGTAATCCTAATAATACTTCAAATATACCACATGTTATTTTATCATCGTTTACATACAAAGCAAATCCTGTAACACTGGCGTTAGTAATGTCAGCACGCTTGGTTTCCCCACAAGTTTTAAGCAAACATATGGCAAACATTTTAAATTCACTGCACCAGTGAGGCTTAAAAAGGTACAAATGTACATGACGGTAAAAGACTTGTAATTAAGGGTGAGAGTAAAAATTCTAACAATACTTACGGGGCTGTGATGTCGAAACAATACAGAAACAGAAAAACACTGTTGCTCATAAAGATAATTGCCTCTGACAAAGTCCTGGTAGGACAGGAGGACATAAGGAGTCCTCTCTTAGTTTAGTAGCAGGATTCAGACACCCATTCACCAGCCATATTGAAACCTCAACCTCCTACAGTCAGAATAAACATCCTAGGTTTCCACTCTGAGGTGGAAGAGATAAATTTCACCTAAATGCCAATCTCATCATGATTAAAATCAATTTTGAGTTCTAGAAAACTTCAGACTGTGTTCATTTTATCAGACTTTCACAGCAGTGATTATTTTAAAAAGCAATGTTAATAAAGAAAAGACAAACAGTCTTCTTTACTATTTCAAACAGTCTTCTAGGTCATTATTTGACATCTTACTACTAGGAAAGGAGAGATGACAAATAATCACAACCCATCCTTGCTCACCCCCCTCTTCAGCCTCTGGAAAGAACCAGTGCATTCACATTTTCCTCTCATCATTTTCATGTGTTCTTTTTCAGTGGGGGTGGACTGGAGGGGCTGCTACCCAACTTTTCTAGAAGACAGAGATTACTACCTATTAATTACTATTAATTACTACCAATTATGTTTCAATCTGCAACCACAATAGACATAAACTTTTTCTTCAAGCCCACAGCTAGATAGCTCTAAGGCTGCTGAAATTCACTTTACACTAGAAACAGTATACTTTTTTTCTTTCCTTACTTTCTTGTTTTAATTGAAATATAATTAATTTTCAATGTTGTGTTAGTTTCAAGTGCACAGTGAAGTAATTCAGTTATACCTTTGTGTAACTTCACTGTACACTTGAAACTAACACAACATTGAAAATTAACCATATATATTGGGGGCGGTGTGTGTGCGCATACATACATATACTCTTTTTCAGATTCTTTTCCACTATAGGATATTACAGGATATTGAGTGCAGCCCCCTGTGCTATACAGTAGGTCCTTGTTGTTTACTTGTTTAATATGCAGTAGTGTGTATATGTTAATCCCAAACTCAAAATTTATCTTTTTACTTACTTTCAATGAGAAATTCTATCTCATTTGCCAGTGGATTCTAAACATGTTCATAGCAAAAATAATCTGAATGAGAAAAATTTAAGGGCAAATAACAACAACAAAACACAGAGAAAGACAAAAGTGCTTGTTTAACTGTCCGTGATGAGGTGATCCAGACAGAGAAAAGAACTTGTGCTTGCCCTGAAAACCAATGTGCAGCTCCAGGTTAACTTGTGCATGGTTCCAGAAGGTATACTGCCCACTGTGGCTACACACTAGGAGAAATGCCATAGTTCTACACAGTCCTGGACCTTCCCCTAAATGAGATCTAATCTGATAAACACACACACACACACACACACAACCATAAACTAATAAGTGAAAAAGTGAGAGAAACGGGTTAAAAAATGGAATTGTATCTTTGACTCCATTTTAAATACTTTTTATATTTTTACACACATACATACAAAAGAGTTAACTCTCTGTTACAGGGAAAGAGGTCATAGCTAATCCAAAACACAAGGTTGAAACACATGTGATGTCGCATAAACTCAGTTTAGCTAAAATCACATTAAGGATTTAGAGACATGTTTTTGTTCACCAGATGCTGTCCAAATGTGGAAAGATAACACAACAGGTTAGGAATACTCTATAAATAACACATAACTTATTTTCTATCCACCAAAAAGTCTACTGTATTTACTTGCTCCTTAGCTGAGGTTTTCTATTTGAGGATGGATAAAACTTCAATTCCAGGGCATATTTTTCCTGCTTTGCTCCCCTCCTAATTGCCTCATCACAGACCTGAAATGCGGTATTGGAATTACAGCCTCAACCATCCCTCCTGCCATCAATACCTGTGTATCCACCACTGAACTACTGGCAAAGCGCAGTCAGCTGGGGGCTATTTCCATGTTGCAGCCTCACAGGACTATATTGACAGCTTGCTAAATCATTCAAAGAGCAGATTCCTCTAACAGAATAGCTTAACCATGTGAAACTGCCAATATTTGACGTTTTTGACCTACTAACACAGCAATTTCAAGTGGTTCAACCTAATAGAGTTTACTTGGTTCAAAGCAATTTTAACTTCTTCACAAATGCATAGTTACTTTTCCCACTGTTAATATTCAAACCAATTAATCTGCCACAAATGGCCAAGAATTGACTCTAAATAGAAAAAAAAAAAAAAGGAAGAATCTGTTCATCAAACTATGGTTATAGATGAGGGGAGGGATACAGGAACAATTTGATTTTGTATAAGTACCTTTCTGTATCACTTGAATTGTTTATGATAAAGATATATTCCTTTTATAATAAAAGAGATACCTGGAAAAGTTCTTTATTACAGTGGACTGGCTAAAGAAAACTGAAATAATATTATAAAAGGTATACTGATGTTTACACAATTAATGTGCAGCTACAATAATGAATCATCATAACTACAGTGTGACTCTTCAGTACTAATCCCTCCTCAAGAAGGTATTGGTGCAAATTCTTGCATTATAAGGGACTCTTTTCCTGTCCTGGAACATGACACCGCCTGTGTCAGGCTCTCAGTTGCACTCATATCACATGTTAATCCAAAATGCTGAAACCATTGCCTGTCTAAGTGGTTACTCCCCCCCATTAAGATTAATTTACTTATTGCAAAACATCCCTAGTTTTGTCTCCGATTACTCCCAGTTGAACCTGTAAATGACCCACCAGCTGCCTTTCCATGCGCTAGTTAATCTTGTTCCAATTTGCCACTGGTAAGATCTACACATATGTAGGTAGTACATGAATGTGGTTCTTTCAAATGTAAACATCTCACTAGTAACTTCAGCAGAAACAAATCCTGCCAAGCAACAGGGTTGGAGATAGTGGCGGTTATGCTCCACAGACTTTCTTTAGGCAGGAAAGAGACAATTTAGGAGCCAAGGGTTACGGGAAGACTTGACAACAGAAGAGTTGCTTTTGTCTGGCTATAAAAGCTAGGTTCAAAAGCTGTTAAGCAACTTACTTTATTTGAACTATTTTACACTTTGTTACAGTGGGTTACATGTACAGTCAGTAGAATACTGAAAAGTATGCAATAAAAAAAAAAGATAATGTGGTTTGGCACCAAGTCCCTTATGTCTTCTGGTGAAGGAGAATAAACATTTATATCATAATAGCTATCTCTGTTTCACTAGCCTTAAACAACCTCTCCTTACATGAATGTATGCAAATAGCTGTTATTGTATTCTTTTACAAAAATTAAGATGTCTAAAGTCAGAAAATACAGTCCTTGCCATGGCTGCAAGTGCCAGTGTCTAAGCACCTGCACATAGGACATCTGACCCTGAAAGACACCAGTCAAGCACTATCAGACTCCTTCACAGAGCAGGGTCACTTTGCAGACACAGGAGATTCCACCCCCTCCACCCCACAGCCACAGCCACAGGCCCACCACGAGGTGCTTCTCAAAGTGTGGTCTCTCAACCACCCACATCAAAGTCAACCGGTGTGCCTGATATCAGTGTCATTGCACCAGGTCCTATCCCAAACCTACCAAGTCCAAATCCATGAGGATGGGGCCCAAGAATCATCCAACAAATATTTAACATCTACTGTGTGCCGATCACTAGGCACAGGGGAATCACATACAAAACTCTTGTTCCATGAAACTTGCATGCTCTATTTCCACCAAGCTTTCTGTTCAATCCTTATGTATCCTAAAGTTTGAAAATCCCTGTGTTATGTTAGGGTTTAATATATAGGAATGGGTAACATACTTACAGAGCGAGCGTGTGTATGTGTGCTTACGTACTTAGTTACACTGCAATTTACTCGCTGTTCCACAAGCAAATCAATAGAAACAACAATTCAATCAATCAGTTCATGTACCTAGTATCTACTTCTGTCTGTCTCTGTCTGTCTGTCTCTCTCTCACACACACACACAGAGCCACTGAGATAGATGTCACTGAAAAATGTAAAGTCTTGGGCTAGGAGACAGAGAGAATTCTTTATTCTGAAAATTCGATGGTATTTTGATCTGTGCGGATTTTCTCCTGCATTTCAAAAACCCCAAAAATGTGAGCTCATATTTTCAACATGAATAAAATGTTAAGGTCATGGTTATATGACCTTTTCAATCCCACAACAATTTCTAAAATCTGTAAAAGAGTAAAGTTTTATGTAAAACGTTTGCAATAGGTACTGCCAAAGAACCAGTGCTTTGATAAAAGATACAATCAGCAGGTCTGGAGGTACTGTAAACAGATTACGGGCAAAGAAGGAAGAGAAGTGGAAAAACTATAAAAAGATGAACATGAATCTTGGTTGGGGTTGATTCCTACCCTTGAACATCCCCTGACTTGAAATTTCAAACATAATACTACTTCATCTGACTGAAAAACAAAGTCAAAGCTATAAAAATTCCAAATGAGAGCATAACTCAGGGGAAAGTGCACAACTCCAGAGCACCACGTTTCCCACAGCATTAGTTCACCTTCAGGCGGTCACGACGCCTTCACTTCTACCTCCCCAGGGCAGAACCCAGCCAGCTGTCCCTAGGCCTGGACGAAGCCTTGGATTCCCTCACGCGGCCTGGAATCAGTGGCGGCCCAGGTGGGGACCCAAGCGCAACTCAGCCAAGTGAGCGCTGCCGCTTCTGGGAAGGTCACTGACATCACGGGTCCCAGTTTGCTCCCCTCCCACCCGTACTCCCTCCCGCTCAGTGTCAGTCGGTGCTCAGCTGCCAATGACACAACGCTCGGCCGGCTCTAGCACCACTTACATGCTCAGGAGCTTTACAAGGTATTTAAGGAAAGCAATTAAGGGTTCTTCAGGAATTGCCTTCCAACTGTACGGAGGCAGGGCTGGCAAACCCCATCTCGGAGAGCTCTCACTGCTCTTTTGCTTCACATACCCTCAGCTACAGAGCATTTGAAAGAGACTTTCTGTATTTGGAAATACATGAAAGCAAGACAGGAAAATAAACATTCCTATGAAGGGCACAGTGACGTCTTAAATGTTCAGTATTCAGAATCCTATCATGATGATAATAGAACTGTTTATGCAAAGTCACATGGGCAAAATGGTATTTAATGAGTTTGGGGAGCAGTTCATCCCAACCTTTTCTGAAAACTAAGTCTCTTCTACACTAGGGAACTCACTTCAATACAAAAATAGTAACTTTTAAATTTTTTATTAGAGTTTCATCTTTTTAAAAGTCACTATCTACTTGTCAGAAACTGGCAACATCTTAGAAGTACTAGATTTCATGCAATGTATCACAACTGCTTAAGATTAAACATTTATCCACCGTGATAACTATATGAGTCAAGCAAAAGACAAGTAAGTTGTACATTATATATTTTATGCTTCTAAATTAACAAGGTAACTTCAGACTGTCATGGTAGTTTTTTTAAAAAAAAAAAAGCCATGCAAGAAAATGACAAAGGGGAAGAAAAATAGTACTATGATCTCAAATTTTCCAGGAAATTTGTACCTCTGTCTCTACCACTGCCAACCAGAGGAACTGGGGGAAGGGACAATTTGGTCCTGCATTTATCAAGGTAGGTTCAACATTTGAGCCTCAAACGTTGTGACTATGGAGGGTTTTTTTAGTGTCTCTGCAAAGCGTACACTTATGACTGTTAACAGCAATAGCTCCTGCTCATCCAATGTTTCCATACATGAAGGCCACTCCCGAGGACACTGGCAAACATCCACCCATGACTGTCATTTTCTCAAATGTATTCTACCTCCTATGGACCCACATTTCCCTTTTTAATAAAATTTCATCTTATTTCAGATACATCATATACACACACATACATACACATATACGTAAAATCTTAGGGCATTAAATATATGTCTGTTTAACTTAACACAGGGTGACTGAGTCATCACGCACAACTCAGTCCTCACAGAATTTAAAACCCGAGTGTCATCTTCAAGAGCCTCTAAATCCAACCCTTCACTTGACAATTGAGGAAACTATAATAATATACAGAAGTCTGATTCAGATCCTGGCTTCCTGACTCCTGATACAGGAGGATTCTGTTTCTGTAATCAAAGTAAGTATTATCTGCTCTCTCACTGTCTTGGTTTTCCCCTCTTCATTCCTAGTGTTTTGCTGTGATCGTGGTTTCCCTTTATCTTTGTATCTTTGCAGGTATTGGGTGCAGAAAAACCTGAAGCTAAGAAGACTGGAAGAACATCAGATGCGATAGACATATTTGCACAACTCTTCACTTGCAACATCACCACCTAGACTAAAGAGATTCAAAAAAGAGTAATAAGTAAAGAAGAAAGCTAAAGGGGAATTGCTGTTCAAACTGGCTTTTTAAAATCGCAAGTCACTTCTCTTCTTGAAATCTTTCAATGTCTGTTAAAGAGGACTGGCAAGGACCTGCACAATAGGGCTCTTGATGGAGGGGCTCCCCCCACCCCACCCCCACCAGCTTCTACGACTCCCTCCACACTGTGAACTCCAGCCATACGACGCTTCTTACAGATCTCCAATCCACCATGTCCTCTCAGACCTCTGGGATGCTGTCTCTTCTGTTCCCTCCCTCATAGCTTCTGAGCCTCAGATATCCCTACCATCTCTTCAGACCTTAACTTAGCCATCACTTCCTTTGGGAGACTCTGCTGACCCCAAGCTCAAGTTAGAACCATTTTCTGTCGGTCCCTGAGTTCTCCTGTCTGTGTGTTATACTCCCCTGATGACCTATCGCCACCTGTCTGTATCCCCCACTCACACATGACTTGCTCTCACTTCTGCTGTGCTCACAGCACTCAATGCAGTGCTGAGTTTATAGAAGACGCCTATTAAGTGCAGCTTGACTCATGTATGCATGAATGAGATAAATAAAATCCTTAAATGATCTTCCATAAATCGCCACCAGCAACACAAGTTCTTAGGCTTGCACTCTGATGGGGATTGGTTACCTTATTACAATGTGTTTAGTTCAGCCTGCATAAATTGATCAAAACAAATCCACTCTCAGTTTTGTAATGACTGACAAACACACTGAAGCTATATATTTCACTGACTTTAACAAGAAGGAAAGAAACATCTTATAGGGTGTTATTACTAGTTTTCCTTTCATAAGTAGGTGAAATGCTGTATACAATGCTATAACTAAAAAGGCATTATTTTATTTCTACTCATATTTCAGATTATGGAAAGATGGTAAAAGATTTGTTTGAAACTGTAATGTATTTCTAAAAACTAACGTTAGAAACTAAAATTACGTCCTAACATTTTTACCCAGCATGAGATAAGCTCCTAAACAATAAGGTGGTATCAATGAAAAAAGGAAGACGTTCTCAACCATACGTGGGTTTACAGCACAGTCAAATCCAACCCACGGACTTGGTTTGTTTGGCCTGTGCAATGTCTTAGAAATTTATTAAGTATTTAAAAATTGGAGGATTTCATATAAAATGCACAACTTTGGCTCTACCAAAATAACATATGTGGGTAAAAGTTGTGTGTCTGGAGCTACACAACTGGCCCCTTACACAAGATATCACTAGTATGGTTCCCCATCCTCCTTGTTTCCCCAGAGTGACAGAGGCTTTTTCAATCGATTATTTATTGGACCTCTACGTTCGTGATCTCTGAATTAATATTTTGTGAGTAAAAATCCAATATCACTTTGATTGCATAAGCTAAAGTAACAGTTACGAGGAAACTGGAAGCAGCCAATTCAAAGAGGGTTTTATGAGTCTCACGAACCAACAGAATAAGAAAGGGGACTAGAAGGAGAACAAGGAAGAAGTTGTTACTACAGGAAAATCACAACTCCTACCAAAGATGAACAGACTGAAATGAAATTATATCCATTTCAAATTGTTCATCTCAAAGCTCCAATGAGACCCACTACGTAGAATAGGGACCCCTCAAGGTTACCAGCACAGGACTTCTTTTTCACATTGTTTCAAATACAGATTCAATGACTGAAAGATCTAAACAGACCTCAGAGAACATTTAATCCAACTGATGCATTTTTTCAGATAAAATTTCATGACCCAGAGAGACTGTCAAAAGCCATGTGATTTGGTACGTCACTTCACCTCTCTAGCCCTTCCTCTCCAGTTCATTCTCAGAGACTGATAAAAAATGTCGGATAGGCTTTAAATGTCTGATATTTATATCCTAGGAAAATGAGAAATAAAGAAACAAAATGGACTATTCAAGATAGCAAAAGTGAGCCAATGGCCAAAGCTAGGCCAAGAGCCAGATCTCTGATTCCCAACCATCATGCCAGGTTTCTACCTGTAAAACTGCTGAGCTTAACGTCTGAGAGAGGTACAAGCAATGCTCAGGATGGCCTGAGAGCCCCCACCCCCAACGCACAAACAAAAGGACTGAATGGGGAGGAGGGCAATTATCAGGGAGGAAACCTAGAGCATGAAACTCAGAGTTAATTAATCCAAATAACATTCCATACTGACAAGGCTGTAAGGAAATAAATGTACTCATACACTTGGAGGCCAGATGTTATTGGGGTAGGAAAGGAGATTGGTCAACACTGATCAAAAGGTAACATATTTCTCATAGCCCATGAACCAGCATCTCTCCTAGAAATTTACAGACACAGATGTAGAAATAAGCAAAGATACAGTACCAAGAATGATCTCTTCAATGCTCTTAATAAATAGTGAAAAATTTGGTACCAGCCAAAGTGCTCGTTCCTTGTGTTCTGATTAAATAAAATATGGCACATTCATATAAGAAAATATTTGCGTGGCCAGTAAAAAGAAGGCAGTAAGTCTACTATAGGTAGTAAGATCGAAATGCCTAAGGTACACTTAGCAGGAAAAAAACATAAAGTTGAAAGCAGTCTGTATTTAAAAGGGGAGTGAGTGGAGGGGTGGATATACTCCAGAAGCTATGTACAGAGGTTACCTGTGCCAAATGACACTGGGCTCAGCAGATGAAGTGTGCGTGGAATGGTTTCCTTTTCTCATATACTTATTATTGTTTAATGTTTTTTATCTAGATCATCTAGTATTTTATACAGTTTTTAAAATATTTAATTATTTATTTATGTATTTGGTTGCACTGGGTCTTAGTTGTGGCAGGCAGGCTCCCCAGTTGTGGCATGTGAGCTCTTAGTTGTGGCATGCATGTGGGATCTAGTTCCCTGACCAGGGATCAAACCTGGGCCCCCTGCATTGGGCGCATAGAGTCCCAACCACTGCGCCACCAGGGAAGTCCCAGATCATCCATATTTTATATTATAATTGTAGCCAATAAAAAATTAATTAAAAAATTTTCAAAATCCTTTTGTTCTCTGCTGTCTCCTTAGGTAGGCCATTCATTAACAAACTACTTATTCCTTCATTCAACTAACATTTAGTAAATGCCTGCGATCTGTTTGTGACTGTCCAACCTTGGAAGTTATACTATGTGTAGGCTAGCTATGGAGTAGACAAGCATCCAAGTCCAACTCCATATTGCTTGATATGACCTGACTACACAAATGTTTTGATAAGTACAATTGCTAGCTCTGCTTCTCTAAGTAAGATAAAGCAACTGAACCAAAAATAAATAAGTATCCTTGCCAGGCTCTTCCCCAGACCTTCCTCCAAATTCTTTGATGGAGTCTTGGAAGAAAAGAAGGTAATGAGAAATTAGGTTCTGTCTGCCCTTCCTTCATTCATATACAACAACTTTGGGAAAATGGACCAGCCAGAAAGCAAACTGCTCTTGACAAAGGTGAAGGGGAAGGAAGAGGTGGAAATGGCAGGAAATCAGTCTATATAGAAGTGGGGCCCCAAAGTGAGACTGCTGGGTACCATTTTGGTTATTCACACGATGCTCATAAGAACCGAGGTAAGTGATGGGTCTACAACCAGATGATGACCGATCACATCCATTGCTGGCCACGCCTATCCTCTGCCCAGATCACAGTCCTAACCTACCCTGGAGTGGGAGACTGGGCCACTGATGTGTTTGTATCTTTTTCCCCTTTCCTGCTACCTCAATAAATGAATAGATTTCACTGTCCCTCTTTAGCACCTGAGGTACTGCTCATTGTGATGAAAACATGCAGGTGAGCTACTTTCGGCACACTGAGATGGCCTCCTTGCCAACAGTCCTGGAACATTCTAGAGAATGTTCAGTAAAAGCACAGACTGTGGCACCTCCAAGAAGAATCTTACCTAGATCCTCACTTTAAGTAAAACTTCTACACTCAAGGGGATGAGGAGAGACACACAAGTTAACTTTACAACCACAGGTCTGCATAAATGCCATGAAAGAGTAATAACTGAACAACTGAAATATGGAGGCAATGATGAGGAAGGCGAAATAACCCCCAACTGGAGCAAAGTGTGGAATCCCATAAGACAGGTGCCATACAAATTGCTCTAGAAGAGCCTATGGATGTGCTATAAGGCGATGGAACATTTTAAGCTCAAGGAACTTGACTGTAGAGAAAGAACAAAAGTCATAAATGGGGAAATATTATGTAGTTTATTTTGGCTAAAAAAGAAACTGTCTGAAGAAGAGTAATGGAAACAAGGTTAGAGACAAAGGTTTGGGTCCCCAAGGCTTTTGTATACTATTGCATACAAAAAAGAGGGGGTGTGAAACAGGATCTGCACTTCTAGAAGATTCAGAAATAGAGTGGACTGCCCTCTGCAAACAGGGAGTCCTTTCACATAAAACTAACTTCTTGAATGCACTATTTTAGTGACAATTTGACAAAACAGCTGTTAATGGATAGAAACTAGATTACTAACTGCCATCCTAGTTTAGTGACATAATAGCGTCACCAAGGGGAAAAAAACAATTCTCATTTTATTTTTTCAGAAAAATTCATATAGGTATTACATTAACTGAAATGAAAATGTACATGTCTAATAAAAGGTTTGCACTGAATGGTGCCTGCTACTTGTTATAAATATAATATAATTTACTACAACAAATCTTATAAGAAGGTTTGTTGGGAACGTATTCAAATGAGTGGCACCAGAAAAGAAAGCTAGCAAAAACAATCTCCACTTGCCTACACATTGTACATTTGAAATTGGACATATTATTTCCTGCTAGTTTTAAATTACCACTTCATTTTTGAAGAAACATGGATTACAAGAGGAATGCAAATAAGGAGCTCACTCAATTTTCTGATGGAAAAAATTTCCCCTAGAAAATAATGTTTCCATTTAATGATTTTAGAAGGTGAATACAATGACGCCTTTAGAATAAGTGAGATAAAAACACTGACGTCAAAAAATGTTTAACCAGATTTACTTAAAGTAATTTCTATCACTTAAATACCTTAAAATATAGAATATGTGGCTTTAAAGCACAGAGATGCAGGTAATGCAGTACTTGCTTATAAAATGTTACTCGAATTCATTCATTCGTTCAGTGAATGTTTATTGAGTGACTACTACATGAGAGGCACTGGAGACACAGCAGTGAGCAAAAGACAAAATGAGTAAAACTCCTGCCTTCATGATGTTTATATTCTGGTGGGGAGAGACAATGAAGAGAAAAAAGAAAAAGAAAAAAGGAAAGGTGTAAAATATGTAGTTTGTTCAAGTGTGATAAGTGCTAAGGAGAAAAAAAAAAAAGGGCCTAAATGGCACTGAGACATTCTCATCTGTCATTTGCTGACTTCAGAGAGGGCTAAGATCACATGAACCACAATCTGGAGCCCAGAAATGAAACCTGGTCATCATTCCTACCACCTCTTTGAAAACGTGTGCAAACAGAATATAAACATAGGCCAGAAAATAGAGAATGTCCTATCTAGAAGTTCTGAGAAGATCATTTGACTTCATCCTTCACATTCTAGGAGAGACCAAAACTCTGCACAGGAATCTAGAATCCTTGCCTCCTAACTTTAAGACCAGTGCTCTTTTCACTGTCTGTTCTAGACGAACACAATGTTAGCTGAAAGGGAGCTTTCAGATGATTTAGACCAAACTTATTTTGTAGATTAAAATTTATGATCCTGGGAAGTTAAATCCCTTGGCCAAGGTCAGGGTTTACTGAAAACAGATTTCGAACTCACCTCTCCTAACACCCCGGCCTGACTGCACTTCCACAGGCCCACTCCCTCCAGGCTGCAGTATTAATTGCCTATGCAATTAAGCAATCAAAGTGCTTTTCTACTTTTTCAAAATCCTTCTGGCTGAGTTTGCAGAGCCTGGCATTGCTCTGTTGCCCTGTTATATGCCAGTTGTTGAGGGTACTCCAAGGCTCAATGTTAATTTCTTTGAAAAATCCATTACATTTTAAACTACAAAACCACAATCATAACTTGGTAGCTCTCTGAAAAGAGGACGGAAACCTTTACCTTTTCTTGTATAAAGTTTTCAAGAGGCCATAACAATAGAAGATTTATGATGGGATGTAGTTCAGTAAAAATTACACTATCCTATACACATCATAGTTTAAAACTTCATTACCTGAGGCAGAAACAATATAGGAGCCAAACAGGTTTATTCTAGGCTATTGGGTCTCCCTATCCCATCCTTCACAAGGATTCTTTTCCCTCTGATCAGGAGGTGGGCTTTGACTTCCAGGCCAGAAAGTTCTCAAGAGACACTCCTGGCTCTCTCATGCACAGGGGAACGCTTCATCTCCAGTGAACCAGGCCTCTGCTTCCAGCAGCCTCCTCTCTGACCTGAGTCCACAAGGATCCCCTATCGCCATCCCAGCACTAAGGAGGGCAGAATTTCAGTCACTTTCACATCCAGGATGCTTTTCATTCAAGAAATGTTTAGATATGTTGCTTTTCCTAACAAACGTTATGCTTAAAATCCAGAGCTGTACAAATCTCGTGTGTGTGTGTGTGTGTGTGTGTGTGTGTGTGTGTGTGTGTATACTCAATTTACCAAGGTGGAGATAGTGAATTCCCAGGGGCTTAAGAATGTCACCATCAATTAACTTTAGAGAATACAATAACCACATCATTGATCCATTTTCTATGAAAGCTGCAAAATTAATCTTAAAATATCAAGATAAATCATTACTTTTAAAATTGAAACTTGCACCCCTGACTGTGACAAGTACATATGACTTACATTAAACTATAAGTATGTACTTTTTTGAAGGAATAAAGGACTGAGACTAATGACTAGTGAGCTGAAATATTAGAGCTGAAAGAGAAATAGCATTAGTTGGTATCAATTATTTGGTATATATCAAATGCCTATGACTTCTAACCAAATATCAGCAGCTCCCATTCTTGGTGAAGAAGATACATGTTTAAGAAAGTATTACAACTTCTCTCATCTACCTAAAACAAGCAAACTCAGTAATCAACAGCAGAACACTCCTTACAGCACAATAATAATGCCCTGGTCCCACCAAAACCAAGTGGGAAAATCACCATCGCTGTGAAAAATCTCTCCAATAAAAGCAACGTTAGCAATAAGGCTGTCTGGTTTTCCTATGAAAGATCTGTGCTGTCACTCAGCACATGTCATGACACTTCCTCCCCCAGATCCTCACCCAATGCACACACTAACAGAAGGGTTCATGAGTTTTACAAAGGTCTCAACTATTATCTTCCTGTTAGCCACTTGTTAACTGTTACCAACTTTTATTAGAAAGAGTGACAACTGTGCACGTGTGTGTGTGCATGTACAGACACACAGATGTGTATGTTTAGCTGTCAGACTGTGTCTAACACACTCTGATTCTTCCAAGAGAAAAACGTCTTTTTGTTCCAAAAGCCTTTTCTAGCAGCTACTGCTTTCACCAATCTGTGTCAACTGTTTCTAAGCCCCTTCCTTTCTGCCTTCATTTTCTTGCGCTGTGTTACCAAGTATTGGCTGGCCCTCCACTCTCAAGGCCGCCTTTAGCACAGCTCACTATTAAGTGAACATTTCTCTTCTTAAGCTGGCTTCTTTCAAACTCTTCACAGAGTTCCCTGGTGGCCTAGTGGTTAGGATTCTGGGCTTTCACTGCTGTGGCCTGGGTTTAATCCTTGGCCAGGGAACTGAGATCCCACACGTTCTGCGGCCAAAAAAACCAAAAACCAAAAACCAAACAAAAAACGAGAAGCAGAAAACTCTTCACAAAGCCTTCATGTGTAAGTACCGGTAAGACGTGTTAGACAACGACAAAGGAAATGAAGTCCAATGCCTAACATTATTGCCAAAACGTCAAATGATAGTTTCATAGGATCAAAATGGCCTCTTGTAAGAAAATACATACTGAAAGGTGCTAAATTTGGCTAGTACACAACTAAGAATTAGAACTATAATAAGTGAAAAGAACATAGGGTGGGATGGATCTGAATTTTAGGCTCTGGTCTCTGCTAGCTTACAACCCTGCTCAAGCTCTTCCTCATCTCTAACAGAGGATGATAATATCTGTAACACAAGAAGGCTACACAGGCTACCTGCGGACATGGGAAAAACCCAGCACAGTACCCAGTATGGAGTGGGCACTCCATAAAAATTAGTTTTCTACTTTCTATAAGCAGGTGTCTGCAACCACCACAGGTATAAGAAGTACCAACGAACCACAATCCAGTTTCTAATCCTCCCAGCTCCCTTTGTTCCACTGGGGAAAGCTGATAGCTGGTTGCGTACAATGAAAACACCATAACCCCACCAGAAATTCCACATGTAAGTGCAACTGTGGGTGAAGTTCCATAACAGAGGCAACTAAGCAACATGTTCAGTTACCAACAAAAATGTAACAATACTCTACAATGCTTTCTTTTTTAAATAATGGATTTTATATTTTAGAGTAGTTTTAGGTTTATAGAAAAATTGAAAAGAATGTTCAGAGGCTTCCCATAGACCCCTTCTTCTCCCCCCACTTCCCACAATTTCTCCTATTATTAGCATCTTGCATTAGTGGGCTATATTTGTTACAACTGATGAACCACTATTGATCATCATTATTAATTAAGGTCCACAGATTACATTCACCCTTTGTGTTGCACATTCTATGAGTTTTGACAAATGTGTCCACCATTACAGTATCACACATAATAGTTTCACACCCTAAAAATCCCCTGTGCCTTTAATTTTCTTAAATAAGAATATGTTTTATGCTGATTATGAAAGTAAAATCTATTCAGTGCAAAAAAAATTTTTTTTAACAATTTCAGACGGTAAAAAAGCAAAAAGACCCATCATAATCCCAGCTGGTAAATAACCATAATTTGGTACCTTTCTGCCTTTTTTTTTCTATATGCCATCATATATGTATGCAAGGCTGTGTGTGTGTGTGTATGTGTGTGTGTACACATACTTTCTTGTATATTCTCTTCATTAGCTGCATTTTAATTTAAACAGACATAATGTCAATAAAAAAGGAAAGGAAAATCCCTCAGAATTTCTACAGTGTTGGCCAAATCTCTCAAAGGAGACCAGTTGTAGTCCTTCAGTATATGAGAATCCATCTGTTAAGTGGCCCGACTCAGTTTACCCAAGTGGAGTTTCTGCACTGTCCTACCTTGATCTCAGGTGACAGATTTCCATGTTGTTTCCAATTCCCTAACCCACCAGCCCTGCCCCACCAAAGCAAGGGATAGAGAGACCACAGTTAAAAGACAAGGAATTATTTCAATTCCTGTCCTCCCTGCCTTCCTAAGTCTTAATATATCAAAAAGGGGGTTATAATTAATTTTAGGAGAGTGTCTTGTTCTGGTTGTTCTGTTGGATATTTTTGGCAAACCACTATGAGGCTTTAAAGAAAACGAAAAGCCTTCCCATATTTTTATTTTTAAGAATCATAAACTTCCCAAAATTTACAGTTCAAATGACAAGTAAGAGTGGACTTCTGGTCATCCCTTGGTTCTTGAAAATCACTCTGCCAATCTCCCCAGTGGGGAGAACTGCACGCACTACCTTTTTCACTCATTTAAAATAAAACAGGGCTTTCAAAGGAAGATGAGAGTTGCTAGTCTAGAAAAGACAGGAGAAAAGAACACCTTAGCCTGAAAGGCTGACAGCTTCCAGTGACAGTGACAAGGTAATAAGACAGCCAGTCCTTCTTAGCAGGCAAACAGATGTAGCCTGTCCTCTGAAACAAGTTATTTCCAGCCTCTCATCCGTCTATCCCAAAGTTTAAATGACAGTCAGCTTAACTCTTATCCTTCATTCTCTTTATATCTTTCCAGATGTCTACAGTAGGTATACAATAAGTGTTGGCTGCATTGAACTGAATGTCCCGGCAAGCAAACCCGTGTGTTGGTATAGAAAGGAGGGATGAAGAATCACCATAATGCTAGGAAACAATTTCAAGAAGGGAAAAAATTCACTACTCACAAGCATTGAGGAACACTTTTCACTTTGATTCTGAATGAAAACCGTGCATAAAACTCTATTGTTCTGTAATAAATTACATTTCAGTGAAACCAATGGTATATACAAGATAAGTAAATGTAAGCACAGCATCCAGTGATGTTATTTGGAAGAAGTCTGTAAGATGACCAGAAAATGCAAGTATTTGTTTCTTACATGCAATATGTAGGGTTTCTAAGACTTCTCTAAGACTTCTGAGGCACAAATTTGCCATTTGCTTCTGAATCTTGAGACACACACTGCAGCAAGTAGAGACCATTAAAGTATTGCCTTCTAAGGAAAAGAACAGATGGGGTGGGAGGAAATAAGCTAATGCGCTTCCCTGCTTACGACCTTTGTTACTAGAAAGCTATCTTGCTGTGGGTTCTGCCACACTGGAACAGCAAGTTCATTATGACTAATGAACTTCTTTGTAGGGAGGCAAGGGCATAAACATACTGGGAGAAAGCATAGGTTAGAACTCTGGAGACCAAGCTATAGTCTCCATTCTACACTATTAGCCACGGAATCTTGGGTAAGTCAGTTCACCTCTGGGACTTGATTCTTAAATGAAGAGGTGAAACCAGATCTCAACATCCTTTCATCCAAACTTTCTGCCAAACATTCTCACTTGATTGCCAGCATATCTGCCACAGCCAAGGGAGTTCTCATTCATATACGTTCCATAATCTGTATCATGGAAACAGGCACACTATACATGTTTTTCCAAACAATACATGCTTTCCCCTCCTTACAACAATTCTGATATGCAGCCAACCCCAGGCTTGAAAATCATTACATTAAAAGATGTTCAATATGCCTTCTGACACTGATGTTTTGAGAATCTGGAAATCTATGATTCATTCTACAAAACCCAGGCACATCTTCAGACCAGAGATGGTATCCACACATCCCTCTGAATCTGTCTGCCCAGCTGCCCTGACCAGGACAAGTAGCAACAAAAAGGAAAAATCTAGCAGGAAAAGTCAAAGAAGGGTAGGCTCTATGAGCTTCTAAGCCATCTCTAACACTAGGGCCATGCTCCTCTGGGCCAGCATGCCTTTCTCCTCTACATAGAAAACACATTCAGTCTTTGACTATAAAACCAGGGAGCAACAGAGAGACGAGGTCTTTGATGGGAGAGTGGCAGCTGGCCCATTTCTAGGTCCCTCTGTGTAATCTGTAATGACTCTGATACCACGTTCTGATATACTAAGCTTATTGTTCTGCAGTCTAGAATTTTATTTCATTTGTAAATATTACTAAAAATTATTTTGCATTACTATAGCACATCTAAAAACAAACTCTCCATGGCATAGAGTATGTCCTCTCACATAAACCTCACACTTGATCACAGTGCCCAGAAATAATCATTGCTTTGCAGTCCATAAGACTGAGGGAAAATGGGTCCATTATTTCATTAAACTCAAGAACCGAGTCTTAATTTGGGGACCACAGGAAAGCACCAGGTGTCCAAGTAATCCCTGAAATATGTGTTAATTTTTACAATTTTGTATTTTCCCGATGAGGGAGGGTTGATTGTTTATGTCAGATTTCAGGAGTCTGTAATCTGAAACAGGTGAACACTGTACTTTCTATTTATGGTTGGAGAAACACTACACACACACACACACAACACTGTACTTTCTATTTATGGTTGAGAAACACTACACACACACACACAGTGGAGGTGAGAAAGAGGCAGGAGGAAAAGATAAGGAAAGCAAGCAGTAATACTGCAAGTGCTTGTAGCATGATAGTTTCACCTCACATTTATACAGCACTTACTGTTTTTTTTTAAGAACTTTTATTGAGATACAGTTAATATACAATAAACTGCATATATTTAGAGTGTAAAATTTGGTTTTTTTTTTTTTTTTTAGTAATGTACATATGGCAATTCCAATCTCCCAATATACAGCACTTACTGTTAACAACAAGCTTAGACTTTGTAGATTGTCTTGTACACAGTCTTCCACATAAGAGGTATATCTGTATCATAGTCTCTGTCATCCACTGCTCCTGTCAAGGGCAACCTCAATCACCTCTTCTTTAACTTCCTTCCAGCAATGATCTGTTCTCTCTTGTAACTTATACTACTTATCTACTAGATCATTCCCATCAAACATACCCTAACATCATCTAAAAAAAGTTCTTCCCTGACCTCAAGTTCTCCATTTCACACCTGCCACTCTTAACAACTCTTAACAACCATTTCTCAGTTACTTTTTTTTAATTAATTTATTAATTAATTAATTTATTTATTTTATTGGCTGTGTTGGGTCCTTTTGGCTGTGCTCAGGCTTTCTTTAGTTGCGGTAAGTAGGGGCTACTCTTTGTTGTGGTGCGTGGGGCTCCTCATTGCCGTGGCTTCTCTTGTTGCAGAGCACAAGCTCTGGGCGCGTGGGCTTCAGTAGTTGCAGCACATGGGCTCAATAGTTGTGGCTCATGGGCTCTAAAGCACAGGCGCACAGGCTTGGTTGCCCGCGGCATGTGGGATCTTCCTGGATCAGGGCTCGAACCTGTGTCCCCTGCATTGGCAGGAGGATTCTTAACCACTGCGCCACCTAGGAAGCCCCTCTCCGTTACTTTTTGGAGATGCCAATTCTTGCTGATTCCTCTGATCCTCTCCTACTTGATCCACAATCCAATCCGACATCCAGCTCTTTCACTATTTTTAGTCAATTTCTGTCTCTTAAAAAACACCTGACAAACTTAAATACTCTCTCCCTCAATGTCTTTAGTCTCCTGTTTTTCTTGTTTCCCTCTCTTCTGTCACCTTTGCTTCTTCATTCTTCTCTGACTGACTTCTAAACACTGGGCTCTGTCCTGAGTCGTCTTCTCTGTCTAAATTCACTTGGTAGGTGATTCATCAATTTCTGTGGCTTTAACAACCATCTATTCACCAATAAATCTCTTGTTTTTCCCTCAGGCCTGGGTGTCTCCTTGAGTACCAGTCTGATGCATCCGGCTGCCAAAGAAACATCTCAAATTGGATGACTGATGAAGCCTTGATTTCCTCCAGATCTGTCTCCAAACCCGTTATTCTTACAACGTATCACATTTCAGTGAAGGCTAAGGAAATAAAACCTATGAGTTGGCCTTGATTCCTAGTTTACTCTTATCCAGCAGTAAGCCCTTTCAGTAGTACCACCAAAATACATCCAGATTCCATTCAGCTTTCCCCATCTTCACACTATCACCCTAATTTAAACTACCAACATCTCTCCTCCTGGTCTACTAAAAATACAAATGCAAAGTAGTCTCTCAAAACTTAAATCTGGTTATACCATTCCCCTGTAAACAAACCAACAAATCCTTCTATTTCTTTCCAGTTACTCCAATGGCTTCCCAACACATTCATAATAAAATCATAACTTTTTACACACAGGTCCTACTTTACCTGACCACTCCATCTGTCTCAGTCTCTACACGTTACCTCCAGCCTACTTGCTGTTTACTAATCTTCAAACAAGTCAATCTATATTCAGACATATTCCTATTTTAACAAATTAAATCTATGTTATAATCAAGGTTTTGTCTCAGAGAACACCTATTAGCATCTTTGGTTAATATATTTTTCAAAGTAATTTCTAGAAAGATACATTAATTACATATGCTTAGTGAGAGATACAGAGTAGAAATATGACCACTAATTGATTCCACCTTATTTTCAGATCATTTACTTATAAAAACCCTTACAATAAAGTTTCAGAAAGTCACTGATCTTAGAGAAATGCAAGTCAAAGCCACAATGAGGTATCACCTCACACCGATCAGAATGGCTATCATCAAAAAATCTAGAAACAATAAATGTTGGAGAGGGTGTGGAGAAAAGGGAACTCTCCTGCACTGTTGGTGGGAATGTAAGTTGGTACAGCCACTATGGAAAACAGTTTGGAGGTTCCTTAAAAAACTACAAATAGAACTACCATATGATCCAGTAATCCCACTACTGGGCATAGACCCAGAGAAAACCATAATCCAAAAAGAAACATGTACCATAATGTTCACCGAAGCACTATTTACAATAGCCAGGACATGGAAGCAACCTAAATGCCCATCGACAGATGAATGGATAAAGAAGATGTGGCATATATACAATGGAATATTACTCAGCCATAAAAAGGAATGAAATGGAGCTATATGTAATGAGGTGGACAGACCTAGAGTCTGTGATACAGAGTGAAGTAAGTCAGAAAGAGAAAAACAAATATTGTATGCTAACTCATACATATGGAATCTAAAAAAAATATGGTACTGATGAACCCAGTGACAGGGCAAGAATAAGGATGCAGATGCAGAGAATGGACTGGAGGACATGGGGTTGGGGGGGTGGGGGGGTGAAGGGGAAGCTGGGACAAAGTGCGAGAGTAGCATAGACATATATATACTACCAACTGTAAAACAGATAGCTAGTGGGAAGTTGGTGTATAACAAAGGGAGATCAACTCGATGATGGGTGATGCCTTGGAGGGCCAGGACAGGGAGGGTGGGAAGGAGTTGCAGGAGGGAGGGGATATGGGGATATATGTATAAATACAGCTGATTCACTTTGGTGTACCTCAAAAGCTGGTACAAGAGTGTAAAGCAATTATATTCCAATAAAGAGCTTAAAAAAAAAAAGAAAGTCACTGATCTTTTTGACCATAAAATAATAATAGGACAAACACCAACAACTAATAATTGATTTCATTACCATCAGGTGGTCTTTTAGTCACTGCCTGAACAGTTCATAATAAAGCAACTGGGTAAAATAGTCTCCACAGTTTTAAATTGTTGTTAAGATCATGGGAACTATTATGCAATACCCAAAGTTCACATTCTTAAGGAATTTGAAAGGAGACACAACTTAAATTTATAAAACATGTGGGGAGGGGTTTTTATTTTCACAGGAACAAATCTAACCAAATGACTGGGTCTATCCTTAAGTCCTTCTTGAAAAATTTTACCAACTTTAGGAGGGGTGGGGATATTAATACTTAAAAGTCTACTAAACACTATATATGTTTGGAAGCCAAACTAATGATTGACATACTGAAATAAATCTTGTTATACCAGTCAGACTACTGGTACATTTCTACCCAAACTCTCTACCCCATGAATAAATCAAGGACACCCAAACCCATCTGTCTTATCTAGACTTCCCTCCATTCACATCAATCAAATAAACAAAAAATAAACTCCATTATATTGTTTAATTACGCCATTCATGTTCATTTTCATTTTCTAACTAGACACAAGCATCTTGAAGGCAGAGACTATGCCTTAAAACTCTAGTTCTGTCCCCAGAACAGTGATTTCAAACATCAAAACTTTATAAATGAGACCCCTGTTTGCAAGCCTCAGAGATTCTGATTCAGAATCTGTGCACCATGGGATCTGTGTGGAACCGTGTTCCCATCTCCCCAAGGGATTCTGATGTGTGGCATGTTGGCAAATCGTAGCCTCAGAGCCCTGACATGGTGCTCATACCACGGGCCGTTTGATTAACAGTTTCACAAATTTTAGAAATGAGGTGACTTCCCATATCAGTCAAGTAATAGTCAGGAGTATCCCATCTTTATAGAACATGAATGACATCAGAAATGGAAATAAGCCTGTGAAATGGTAAGCGGTCGAGCTGAAGCCGTACCCAGGCCCGGTGACTGTGAGTCCCACAATCTCACCGCTCAGCTACTTCTCCAGAGAAAAGACAAGGGCGGCCTCGAGAGCGAAGCATCAACAAGGTGGATAACAAGGTGAGGGCGGGAGGTGTGAGAAGCAGATGGCTACAAGCACGAGAAGAGACTGTGCAGGAGCCACAGACAGCTCCAGAAAGTTCACCAAGTCCTAATCCGCGTGACCTTTCTCATCTCTACTGACCACGCTAGGGACAGTAGCCCACTAGTCTGAGCACCTTCCTCTGAAAGAACTTCTTCAAAGCCTTTTTTATAAGCTCCTCTTCACGACCTACTTTCTGAAGCAAAAGCATTTTTATCAAACCTGATCTCAGGCCCACATCGGCTTAAAGTAGAGGACAGTGTTTCATGTACTGTACAGCACTATTAAACCATAAGAGCTTATTTTATCCTCAATGATACTTCAGTACTAAGCAGCACATTCTTTTTTTCTTCATCTGAGGTGCTATTTTAAAAATTCAAACTTATTTAAGGGATATTCAGGTATATATTTAAGCACTGTTTTTTTAAAAATACTAGCTATTTTACTATAAATTACTCTGTATGTAAAGTGGCTTTAAAAAAAAAAAACTATAAATGGCAATGTCTAATGTACATTCCATGCTGAAGATGACAAGTTACTTTACCAGTTCTAAGTCCTCAAATAATTTCAAGTGTTCCATTTTATTCTCAGCTTTGTACTTACATCACTAATTTTACTTTTGGTTTTACATAACATAAAGCAGTACAAGAGGAAAATGAAATCAATCAGCTAAGGGCCCACTGACAAGTGTTTCGTTTAGACTCTCTTATGGGTGGCTTACAAAAGACTCCCTTCAGCCACTTCATCCCTGGGAAGGGGTGTAAGCAGCGAGGGGGGTGGGAAGGAAGGCTACTGTCAGTAAATAAGACATGGTCAAGGGAACCTAAGACCAGGAACTGAAATGCCTCACAGAGATCGGAACCCAAATCAGTCCATCATTCACTCAGTAAATATGTATCGAGTGCTTGCAATGTGCCAAGCCCTGGGGATGCAGCTATAACTCAGACAGGCATAGCCCTTACTGTTATCAGGCTTTCATTCTAATGAGAAAGTCTTTCATTCACTCCGTATGTTGTTTTACAAGTATTACAAGGAGCTGGTGTTATAGTAGTGAGCTTGTAACAATAAATGAATAAATAGAAAGGACAACGCCAACTACTGGTGAGGACTATGGATAAAAAGTAATCAGTAAGAGATCATACAGTGATGGGGACTAGGGTACAGTGTGGGGTGGGGAGTGTGGGGGATGAGGAGGGATGGGGAGGGAGCTTAAATCAGAAAGGGTGATCAGATGGTCAGATATCCACCTGAATGGGCATCTGAATACGTCCTGAGGAGGTAATTTTTGATGTGAGGGGCATGCACA